>NC_058089.1:57614388-57914388 GCF_014858855.1 Bufo gargarizans
GCATGATGAAGACTTCCAAGTACAACCTGGCCCCCTAATTCCCCAGACTTGAACTCAACTGAGCATCTATGGGACCACCTCGATTCTCATGTTCACTCTATAGATCCTCCCCAACGCACCCTCCATGAGCTTTAGGATGCACTTTAGTCACCATGTCTCCAGATACCAATGACAACCTACCAGGGCCTTACTGAGTTACTTGCAAGTTACAATGCCCTGCAAACATATTCATACTCCTTGAATTTTTTTTTTCACGTTACACCAACAAACTTAAATCAATTTTATTAGGATTTTATGTGAACGACCAACACAAAGTAGCAAGTATGTGTGAAGTAAAAGGAAAATTATATATTTTTTTAAATAAATAAAAATATGGAAAGTGTGGTGTACATTTGTATTCAGCTCTCCTGAGTCAATACTTTGTAGGACAACCTTTTGCTACAATTATAGCTACAAGTCTTTTGGGGCATGTTTCCATCAGCTTTATACATCTAGAGTCTGAAATTTTTGCCCATTTTCTTTTCAAAATAGCTCAAGCTTAGTCAGATTAGATGAACTTCTGTTTCACGGTGGAGGTGGTGTGTTTAAGGTGATGTGCAATGTTAGTTTTCCACCACACATAACATTTTCCATTTAGGCCACAAAGTTCAAATTTTGTCTTATCTAACCAGATGACCTTCTTCCACATGTTTGCTCTGTCCCCTACATAGCTTGTGGCAAACTACAAATGGAACTTCTTATGGCTTACTTTAAAAAAAATGGCTTGCCACTGTTCCATAAAGGCCAGAATTGTGAAGTACACGACTAATAGTTGTCCTGTAGACAGATTCTCCCACCTGAGCTGTGGATTTCTGCAGCTCCTCTAGAGTTACCATGGGTCTCTTGGCTGTTTCTCTAATTAGTGCTCTCCTTGTCTGGGCTGTCAGTTTAGTTAGAAGGCCATGTCTTAGTAGATTTGCAGTTGTGCCATACTTCTTTCATTTTGAGATGATGGATTGAACAGTGCTCTGTGAGATTTTCAGAGCTTGGGATATATATTTTTTATAACCTAACCCTGCTTTACATTACAACTCTATAACTGTAGTTATACAGAGAATAAATTACACACAGACAGTCTCTATTAACTCAGTAGGTGACTTCTGAAGGCAATTGGTAACACAGGATTTTATTTAGAGGTATTGGAATACAGGGCGCTGAATACAAATGCACCCCACACTTTTCAGATTTTTATGTATTATAAATTTTGAAAACCATGTAAAATTTTCCTTTCACTTCACACATACTTGCTACTTTGTTTGGTCTATCACATAAAATCACAATAAATACATTTAAGTTTATGGGTGTAATGTGAAAAAAATGTGGAAAAGTTCAAGGGGTATGAATACTTTTTCAAGGCACTGTAGTATTTTGTTTATTATACATTAACATTATTTGGTTGAATTTTACAATTTTTCAAGTTATACAATGTCAATGAGAGATATTTACTAACGAATGCTAACCAGAATTTTGGAATGCATGGTGTACAGTGTGCACCAATATATTTCGCATTGCAGACACTTTGTACACCTTTCTTGATAGCTATGAAAAGTGTGTAGATAAAAGGGACGTTACTAAGGTGAGTTGGAAAATATAAAATTTATGTAGACTGTCACCTGGTATAGCAGGAAACTAATAATCTAGGAGGCATGTAAAATGTTTATCAGAATCATCCAAGCTATTGTGTTTTATATGGGTTTGTAAGCTGTGCGAAAAATATGAGGCAAAGATAAACAATTTTAAGAATCTCAGTTTGTCATGGGAGGGTGCAATTTTTTTGAACAGGTTAAAACCTTTGAAAACTCGCAGCTTGAGACCTCTGATGGAAAGATGAAGAGAGAACTTGAAAGAACTTGGCATGGGAATGTGATGATAGCTCTTATTTTCTATTGAGCTGTCAGTTTCAGGATTTGTATTGTTTACTTTTATGCTTTTATTATTCATTTAGAGGTTGATATTGTTTTGTAGTACTGCATAAGAAAATTCATCTATATTATTCCTCTTCAGATTTTTTTTAATTTACTTTAAAAATAAAAATTCTATAGAATTTTCAAAAACAATATGGTCTGACCTGTAAATTTCCTTTGATGCCTTCAAGCTCCCGGGATGTTTTTGAAAGCTGCCGCAGGATATTGCTTCTCTCCATAAAAACTTCCTTAAGTTGTTTTTCCAAGTCATCATAGCCCTGTCTAGCAAGGAAAAGACATAAGTCAGTTACATATTCTTCATGGTGACTAATTCTCCAATTAAATAGCAAACAGAATATTCACTTTCAAAATAACACGAAAAGGTTATGCTTGTTGTGCTAACATCAATCTGTCGTGTTGGTCAGGGTACGTGTACATAGTGGATGGAATACAAAGTACAGCTACTGACATAAATCATCCTTTGTTTATAGCCCATTTTTCATTGTTTACTCACATTTCAACCATAAAAAGCAAAGCAAAGCACACATTTTTTTTTTTTTAGCCACTATGTGACCTAGACATTCAGTCAATGACATATTTATAGCTTTACCTCCTGTAATTGCATTGTTATTTTATTACTGGGCAATTTTTAATGCAATGGAAATTCTGTTCTATAATAAAATAAAAAAATCAATTTAAACTGAAATAATAACTTAAAATATGAAATCAACAGAAAACTGACATCATTTTATGCAGCTGTAAAACTGTTGTATATTATTTTTATTATTGAGTTTTTTCCCTCATAGCATAACCAAAATCTCTCCAAGACCCATCATAACTAAATTCACTCTACTGAGTCAGAAGCCCTAAGGCATCAAGCGAGGCGACTATATTACAAGGATTCATTTGGAGACTAGTGTTGAGCACGAATATTTGAATAGCGAATTTTTATCGTGAATATCGCCACTTCGAGAATTTGCGAGTATTTAGAATATAGTGTTATATATTCGTTATAACGAATATTCAGCATTTTTTTTTTCCCTCTGAACACATAATTCCTCTCTGTTTCTTGCTTGTGGACCAATGAGAAGGAAGCAATGTCAGGTTCACAATAATACTTGTGCACCAATCAGTAATCTGTAGTTAGACCTGCTAAAATGTGAAGTTGCACGTAGTGCTAATAAATATTCTAATCACTAACGATTAGCGCAATTGTGAATATATTGGAGCACTTGACTCTATCTGCATATAAAGCTATTCTAATGTTCTGCGGTGCCAACCATTTTGTCCAGTCTGAGGAAACTTATACCAGCTTGAAAAAGTTAGCCAAAGTGACTTACGACTGTATTTGCATTGCGCGATTTTTACATTGCTGATTTTTCGCATTCAATAAATAATTCTTGAAATTCACGAATATGATGAATATTCTACAAAATATTAGTAAAATATTGTGAATTCGAATATAGCCCCTGCCGCTCATCACTATTGGAGACAAAGGAAAAGACTTACTTAGACATGCATTGAAAGTTTACAATAAACACATCAGTGTTTTTATCAGTGATTTCCATCAGTTATTGTGAGCAAAAAACAGGATTGAAGCCTCTACAGACATCAGGTATAAGGGAAAGATCTGCACCTGTTCTGTGTTTTAGGGCCGCACCTGGTTTTGGCTTAAAATTACTGATGGAAATCACTGACGAAAACACTGATGTGTAAATGAGGCATAATGGAGACATAAGTACATCCTGGAATTCCCTAGATACTTCTAATATAAGGCCATTTGATCCTGGGGATTTATTGGACGGCATAGATTTCAAAGGAAGTCTAATCTCATCCAAGGATAAAGGGGCTTCAAGCCAACCCCTCTGCTCAGAAGTCAAGGAAGGAAACTCCAACATTTCAAGAATATCTAAAATCTCAGATGATGTATACTGCACCCCAGATCTATACACGGATTCAAAGTGGAGTTGAAAAAAATTCAGAGTATCCAAAAAGTTATGCACTATATTCCCTTCCCTAGTTTGTATACTAAGAATTCCAAAGGGTGTCTTCTGGTTTTTGATCAAATTAGATAGAAAACTACCAGTACACCCTTACTCAGAAAAGCTTGCTTGTTCACAGATCTTTTCCTGACTTTTATCTTTATCATACAATAGATTTCTATGTTCTTTCTGTCTTCTCACCCATAACTATTAACTTCTTATTATGAAATGAGGGATTTTTAAAGTACGTTATCTCAAACATCATCTGAATGCTCTAAAATCCGGAAATGCACTCCTTTGGATGTGCTCCTTCTCTCCTCGGCAGGGCTCCATAGGAAAACAGTGTATTTCACATAGACTCCAGTGCTAATGCATTTGAATGTATAAGAGAAGATTGCTTGTTATAGTTCCCAATAGGAACTATAAAAGAGTAAAAAATTCAAATCACCCCTTTCCCCAAAATGAAAATAAAAAAATACACATCATTAAAATATGAAAACATTCATTCCATACGGAAAATGTGATCAGAAAGTTGTACACATCCCAAAATGGTATCAATGTCAAGTATAAATTGCCCAGTAAAATATCGAGCACTCAGCATTCGCTTCATACACATAACTACAGAAAGGTTAAAGGGTCATAATATGGCAACAAAAAGAAAAAAAATCAAGGTTTTATTTATTTTATTAAGTTTAAAAACGCTACAAAAAACTATACAATACATACGCTGGTATCGTCATAATTGTACTGACCTGGAAAATGAAAGTAACTGGTCAGTTTTACTGTATAGGGAACGTTGTAAAAACAAACTCATAAAACCATTGCCGAATAATATTTTCTTTTCAATTATTTTTTCTTTTTACAGCTTCCCACTACATAGTATGCAAAATTAAATGGTGGAATTAGAAAGTGCAATATGTCCCACAAAAAACAAACTCATATGGCAATGTGAATTGAAAAATAAAAAAGTCATGGCTCCAAAAAAGCATAAAGTGAAAAACGTAAATGCAAACAAGAAAAACACTCCAGGGCTGAAAGAGTTCCATTCCAATCCATTTAGTTCTGATTCATACAAATCATCAAATAAATTCAATTTGGATATGAATCAATCCTACTCTGAAAAATCTCTCACACTTTCTCTCTTGAAAAATTGTACCCAAACAAATATGAAGAAATTCTAATTCTACCGAACCAGAGTGTTTTTTTCCAAAATTTGTGCTGAATTTCAATGGGCAGAACTTTAGAAGTTATGTTTTGGGTTGTGTTGATAATACATCCCTTTAGATCCATATGTTTCCACAAATCATGGATTAGTTGATTTTGAGTCATAGCTGCACTTTTAATAGATGCTTGATAAGTAATGTCATTGTGAAAAATCTTTTTGCTTGGAGCTATGACACTTTCTAGCATTAACACCGGGTGCAATGAGTAATGTGTTATATCTATGATATAGTACTATTTCATGACTGCAGATTACTAGACTGTAAACTCTTATTTTTCTTTTCTGTCTAATAAAACTCAACATGTCCCTTTAGACTCCAAGCAAAAATAATCATCGCAGACAAGACTGGTGTAGGAACTTCAATGAATGATGAGAATTTACTCTTTAAGAACTTTAAAAGCTTTTTTTTTGCCCTGGAACAAGTGAAGGACAGGTATAGCAAAAAGAAAACTTATTCCTATAGAGCAAAATGATAAAATGATAATACATAGATATAACTGTGGGTTTTGTGTCCCCGTGGGAAGGGAATCTGTACTTTTTCTAATCAGACTCCAGCTCTGAAAGTGCTCACTAAATGCATAGTATAAAATAGCTTCCAACCTTGGGCTAGAAATTGGACCTGATTTTAAAACATTTTCCATTCTCTTGAAGTGCAATTTTGTATTTTTTTGTAGACAAGCAACATAAATGAGTGGATTTTTCCAAAAGGTATCAAAGTTGTCATTCCTTAATTCTGTTCTCAACCCTTTGAGTACAAGCCTTTATTTTCTAAAAGTGCTTTTTTTTTTTTTTTTTATCAATGAGCTTGTTGGGGCAGAAATATATGATAACTGTCCAGAGAAGGAACATTATTTTCAATAGCTATTGTAAAACAGTTTTTCAGTCTACACTTTAATACATTGTATGATTAAGATAACATATTTCATGTGCCATAATTAGACATGTGAACATCATAGAGTTGGTTCCCTTGTCAAGTCACATACAGTAGGTTAGAGAGGGGAGCTAATGAGAAAGAAACAAAGACTAAAAACAATTACATGGTCACCCATACCAGGACTTTTATATACTGTTTTACAGATTCATCATTTATCTTTGATGACTGCCATGCAATATGAAGTTTTTCCTAATGTAATTCAGGGAGGGGGAGTGGACAGCTGATTAGTGATTAGGGGGGATGACCAATCCTTTTAATATTTGGTTGGTTTCCTGGTAATTGAATTTTGTTCACAATTTAATTCTACCAAAACCAAAGTCTGAAAGAGAGACAGTAACTTTTCAGTGGTTTAATTTAAGTGATTTTTCATAAGATTTTCCCCTGGTGGTAGCCTCAAACTGTTCAATCGGTGCTCTTTTATAATAAGATATATTTTTTTAATCTATCACTGTGCTTATATCTCCAAGTAATGATTCTTTAAAAAGAGGCATCCAAGCTAGTCTCCTTTCCAAAAGGAATACCAGGAATTTAGCTTTTTCTATGTAACTACCCTTTAACATAGCTGAGAAAAGACTTGACTGCTGGAGAGACCTTGGTTGGAGTACTATTTTTTTAAGGAGAGTGCCAAGTATGCATGAGACGTATCGTAAGCCAGTCAATATCTGTCTGGAAGAAAAAAATTAAATGAACACATCTGCTGACATCAGATAGGCTTAGGAAAGCTAATTTGAATAGCTTTCCCAGAATTCCAAAGGCTGATGGCTCCCTGCCTTGCCGTTCACCCTTATAGGCCACTACATCATGTACAAATGATGCAGGGGCATAGGTGTCTTAGTGACTTAGTTAATTGCTCTAAATAAGAGAAACAAAATAAGAGTATTGCAGGTTTGATCAGAACACTCTCAGTGACTTACAATGGGAACCAATGTGTTCTCCATTATATGGCCATATGGGAAGCATACTACCATGGGTGTATAGGGGTCATTTCTAGGGAAAGTACATGCCATATGCCAAAGGTAGGGTTGGCTCCCTGTCCTCTCACCTCCTAAGCTTCCTGCTCCTTATCTTTATAAGAGACAATTGGAGGAGAAGGACAGAACGTGTCATCTATAGATGCCTACCACAGAGGGACAGTTTCTGGGACAATCTATTGTGAAGCACTGTGGTATTTAGCTCGGCTGGGATGGTATTTTGTGCTGCCCTATGGTATTGCTCACCCCAACTATTTGTGTTGGTCCTGCCTACTTGTGTTTCCCCTCTTTCTATCAAATTGGACTCTCCTACAACACAAGGCCACTTCTAGGTTTTTCAAGGGCCACTTTAATACCCTAAAACACCACTTAGTAATAGACTTATTCTATTGAATAAAAGACATGTTTTAAACTGGATGATGAATGCATGAAACAAATAATAACCTTGTTATTTGAGACATTGTTTGTTGTGGGATATAGGAACACTTTAACATCATTGTCTAGAAAAGGTTTATTGTTTGAAGGGGTTTCTGTTTCTTCTAAATTGATGGCCTATCCCCTGAATCTGCCAACAAAATCTGATCAGCGAGGGTCTGACACCCTGAACTTCTGCCATTCAGTCAGTCTGCAGTAGATGCAGTTCACTTCATTTTAATGGGATCAATACTGAAGTAACCAGCTCTGTTCATTACACACAATGGATGAAGCTACAGTTCAGATGCCTACTTCAAAGGTTGGTGCTACTTCATAACATCTAATCGGTAGGGTTGAAGGCTGTCTGCCCCCACCAATCAGATATTAATTACCTATCTTGAAGATGGGCCATCAATATAAAAGGACTGGAAGACCACTTCAACAATAAGGTTCTTGGGTGGGTGTTCTCAGAGCAACTGACTTTTTTTCTATTAATAAAATGTTCCTGGTTAGATCCACAATAATGAAGCTTGATCTACTGTTAAGACTCTTATGAATACTTCCCAGCATGCTTTTATAGCTCTTTGTATTAAATAATAAGATATGACCTTGAAGCACTCCATTAAACAACAAATTTAAAACTGAATTTTGCAATGTCCTTATGAATGTGAATATATCCTGTAAGAGTAAGAAAGGTTGTAAAGGAAACGTGAGCTTTAGCTAATACAAGTGAAACACGGCACGTTTGCCGTTGAGTTTTCTGAATTTCATCTAATGTGCAGTAACCATAACAATGAGCCACTTTTGCATACATAGTAATAACACATTGGAGTTTAAAAGTAACTAGCCCATCAATTTATGAACATGTGCCAAGGTACGGGAAAGAATTCCATTGCATCTTGTTAGTTGCTGAAGATGAGATTTCATTTCAATACCTCAAAAAGGACATTTATGGCTATTGAAGTGAATCACAATGAAATATCCAGAAGACAATGTCATGATAAAAGAGAAATATGCTGCATTCTGGGTAATTGCTATTTTAGGTTTCATTTTAGCTGTTAACAAGTAGACTGGATTTTGTATGATGAGCCTTCTTTAGGAAATTCATAGAAAATGAGGAATTAGATTTAGGATACCTCTTCTACAGGCTATAATTTAGGCTTATACATAGAACATTGTTACTCTCATCTAGTATTATAAATATATTTTGTATTATGGACATTTGTAGTTATTGACACCAATGTAACTTCTTTGAATCTAAAATATAATATGAATCTAAACTAAAAAAAATGTATCTTATTGATTTTAAAATAAAAAAAGATGTATGAACTATTGAACTATATAAACTAAAGACTATGGAGCACATTTATTAAGACCAGCGTTTTAGACGCTGGTCTTAATAAAGGCCCATGGCTGGTGGTGGATCCGCCAGAGTTATGACGACGAGACGCAGGTCTCTCCATAATTTCGCCGCATTCCAGAGCCAATTCAAAATGTAAGACAGCTTTTGAGCTGTCTTACATTTAGACCATTTTCTACACCTAAGACAGGCGTTACCGGTTTACCGGCCCATCCCCTTCCTGGCCTCTACCATGCCCACTTTTTTAGACCTGGCATGAGTGGAGAAAAGTTGCAACAGTTAATTGTGCCGCAATCTGCATCTGAAATACGCCTAATATAGGCGTATTTCAGCTTCATAAATGACCCTCTATGTCTATCCTTTATGCATCTACAGCTGCTAAAAGCATTTTTTTCTTCATGGTTAAAGACTACAAACAAACCCTTTGTAGTCTGATCCTGTAGTCATACTCCGTGTTGATACATATTTTGTACAGATAAGTAAATCATTTCATCCGAATTGACAGTCAACCAGAATTGTTTAAAAAAAAATCTAATTTGGTAGAATTAGAATTTCTCCAAATTTGTTTGGGATTTTTCTTGAAAGAGAGAGATATTTTGGGCAGTTAAAGCATTTTGGATTTGGTTATTACAGCTGCTATTCTGTGGTGAGCAGTTTCTTTATCAAGCAAACTATTTGGCAAAGGGAGTTTGAGGATGCAAAGAGTGTTTCTTTTTTTTCTTTTTTTTTCAAGGGCAAATTTAACATTTATGCAAATATGACATTCTTATATAAGTAAATAAATATCATGGGGAAGAAGATATTAGAGGGAAGGCTGAATATGTTTTCTGGAACAGTTTACAGCACAATCTTTTCAACCATGAGCTTCACTGTTAACATTAGTCAACAGAGCATAAGAAATTCTCCAAATTTGGGATTTTTCTTGAGAGAGGCAGAGCTTTTTAAGGGCAATTAAACAATTTTTTATTTGGGTAGAAATGGTTCATACCCATATCAAAAATTTCACGGCAGTCTCAGAATTATTGGATTGAAACACATTTTTGGGAATTTGCTCATTAGAGATGGCCTTGCGGTTCGCCCGGCAGTTGTTTAGCGGTAAACTTGCTCATTCGCGATTCGTCGAACATGCAAACATATGCCAATGTTCGCATGCGCCATATTCTTTTCAATTGCGCCGAACTTTGACCCATGACACATCCATCAGGTGGGACGGGACAGCCAATTGAGACTTTTCAGCACATGGACACACCCCCGCCCTATAACAGAACCCGATCTGGCAGCCATTTTACATTCAGTGTTTTGCCAGTGTAGAGAGCGGTTGCTTTGTGGAGCAGGGACAGACTGTTAGGGACACCAAACGCTAGCTAATAGGGCCACAAATTCCTTTTAAGGACTGGTATAGGTGTGCTATCGATAGGTGTGATATACTAAGGGGTGTGATATACCTAAAATACACATAGAAAGTATATAGTGCATTTGTATTTTGCAGCAGTTGTGTGCGGTTCTGCTGCAATACCGCGGGTATATAGAGGGACATGCGCTATTGGAACAACTATTTGCATACCTGTTGCACCCCCAAAAAACTGATTGAAGGGTGCAATATTCCTGCTTCCACAAAATACTGATCCATGGGTGCGATATAGCCGCTTCAACCAAATATTGATTAAGACCTGCGATATACCTGCTTCCACAAAATACAGATTGAGGGGATTGATATACCTGCTTGCACCAAATATTAATTGAGGCCTGCGATACACCAGCTGCACAAAATACTGATTAAGGGGATTGATATACCTTATTTCACCAAATATTGATTTAGGCCTGCTATACACCTGCTTCCACAAAATACTTAATAAGAGGTTTGATATACCAGCCTCCACCAAATACTGATTGAGGCCTGTGATATACCTGCTTCCACAAAATACTGATTAAGGGGATTAATATACCTGATTGCACCAAATATTAATTGAGGCCTGCGATACACCTGCTTCCACAAAATACTGATTATGGGGTTTCATATACCAGCCTCCACCAAATACTGATTAAGGTCTGTGATACACCTGCTTCCACAAAATACCGATTAAGGGGATTGATATAGCTGCTTCCAACAAATATTGATTGAGGCATGCAATACACCTGCTTCCACAAAATACTGATTGAGGGGTGCGATATACCTGCTTCCATCAATTATTCATTAAGGAGTTATGTATACCTGCTTCCACAAAATACAGATTGAGGGGTGCAATATACCTGCTTCCACAAAATACTGATTAAGGGGATTTTATATACCTGCTTCCTCAAAATACTGATTAAGAGGTGCGATATACCTGCTTCCACAAAATATTGATTAAGGGGTTTGATATACCTGCTTCCACCAAATACTGATTGAGGCCTGCGAGATACCTGCTTCCACAAAATACTGATTAAGGGGATTGATATACCTGCTTGCACCAACTATTAATTTAGGCCTGCTATACACCTGCTTCCACCAAATACTGATTAAGGGGTTTGATATACCAAACTTCACCAAATACTGATTAAGGTCTGTGAAACACCTGCTTCCACAAAATACTGATTAAGGGGATTGATATGCCTGCTTCCAACAAATATTGATTGAGGCATGCGATACACCTTCTTCCACAAAATACTGATTAAGGGGTGCGATATACCTGCTTCCACCAAATATTGATTGAGGCCTGCGATATACCTGCTTCCACAAAATACTGATTGAGGGGTGCGATATACCTGCTTCCATCAATTATTCATTAAGGAGTTCTGTATACCTGCTTCTACAAAATTTAGATTGAGGGGTGCAATATACCTGCTTCCACAAAATACTGATTAAGGGTTTTTTATATGCCTGCTTCCTCAAAATACTGATTAAGGGGTGCGATATACCTGCTTCCACAAAATATTGATTAAGGGGTTTAATATACCTGCTTCCACCAAATACTGATTGAGGCCTGCGAGATACCTGCTTCCACAAAATACTGATTAAGGGGATTGATATACCTGCTTGCACCAACTATTAATTGAGGCCTGCGATACACCAGCTTCCACAAAATACTGATAAAGGGGTTTGATATACCTGCTTCCACCAAATATTGATTTAGGCCTGCTATACACCTGCTTCCACAAAATAGTGATTAAGGGGTTTATTATACCAGACCCTACCAAATGCTGATTGAGGCCTGTGATACACCTGCTTTCACAAAATACTGATTAAGGGGATTGATATAGCTGCTTCAACAAATATTGATTGAGGCCTGCGATACTCATGCTTCCACAAAATACTGATTAAGGGGTTTGATATACCAGCTTCCACCAAATACTGATTGAGGCCTGCAATATACCAGCTTCCACAAATACTGCTCTTCTCTAGGGACTTTGGCAAAGACTTTTTGAAAATGTCAGGCAGAGGAAGAGGCAGGCAATTCCGCAGGGGTGGTAGGGGTCGGGCAGGTGCACTCGGCCGGAGCCTAAGTGGGAAGTTGGAGAAGGTGTGTGCGATTATGTCAAAGGACGCACCAGAGTTGGTTGAGTAGCTCACTCAGGTCTTCCGCTTCTGCACCCTCCTCATCCTCTGTATCTGCACCCTCCTCACTCTCTGCTGTGTGCACTCCCAAAGACACCTCCACCACCACCAACGTAGCCTCTCCACTCGAGTCAGAGGAATTATTTTCCCATCCATTACCAGACCTTACCGATGCGCAGCCATTCTTGGCATCGGATGAGGAAGTGGAGGTAGCCACGGCCGCCACCCAGGGGTCTGACAACATTACCCAGATCAGCCCAAGGAGGGTGGCCCCACTGTTGCTGCTTACTCCGAGATGTCTAATGTCAGTGGTGGTGAAGGTGACGATGATGACGGAGAGGAAGAGGAGGGGAGTTATGAGGGAGAGACAGAGCAGCATAGGGAGGAGAAGGAGGAGAAGCAGGCAGAACTCGCAGTGCACAGGAGGCAAAAAGCAGACTGCAAATGTATCTGGAGCGAGCCATCCACCATGCCCAGTCACATCTTGCGCTCCCAGGACACCGGCACATGGCTCCTGCAGTGTGGGCTTTTTTAACGTTTCTGCTGCTGACAATAGTGTTGCCATCTGCAGCCTGTGCTGTCAACGCATAAGTTGCGGTAAGCCCAAAACTCACCAAAGGACGACCGCCTTAAGAAGGCACCTGGCCTCCCATTACCGAGCCTAGTGGGAGCAATGCCATCAGAACCCACAAAACCACACTCCCTGCGCTCCACGTCCTGCCTCTTCACTCTTCTCCTACCTTCCTCCCATTTTTCCTCCACCTTCCACCGTGCCGTCGTAGTGTTAATCTGGCAGAAGGCAGGCTTCCGTGGCCCAAATTTTCGAGCATAAAAAGTTGATGACGCAGGATAACCCTCTTGACCAAAGCTGACTGCGGGCTTGTCGGAACTGCTAGCCCGACAACTTCTGCAATATAAACTGGTGGACTCAGAGGCCTTTAGAAAATTTGGGTCCATTGGCACACCGCAATGGAAAGTCCCCGGAAGGAAATATTTCTCCCAGAAGGGCATCCCAGAGTTATATGGCTTTGTTCAGCGGCAAGTGATTATATCAGTGGCACACAGTGTCAGTGCCAAGATACATCTGACCACAGGCACGTGGTCTAGCAAACACGAGCAGGGAAGGTACATAACTTTTACTGCCCACTGGGTGAACCTTCTGACGGCCGTCAAGCATGTAACCCGTCGTACTAATGTGGATTTGGTATTACCGCCACGGATTGCATGCAGGCCTGCCTTTTCTTCTCCTCCTTGGTTGACTACTCCTTTTCCACTTCTACTGCCTATTCCGCTGCACCCCCCAAGCTCCCCAGAACATATTTGATGTGCCAGGTGAGACTTTGCCATCCTGTGCTGCGGCTGTTGTGCCTGGAAGTCAAGAGCCACACCGATACTGCACTGCTTTCATCTCTGCGGTCACAGGCCGATCAGTGGCTAATCTCACTCAATTTGACAGTTGGTAAAGGGGTGTGCGACAACGGTGCCAATCTGCTGAGCTCACTGAAACAGGGCAAAATGACACTGCATGGCACACATCCTGAACTAGTCGTGCAGCAATTCGTTGCCAAATACCATGGGATCCAGGACGTCTTGCGGCAGGCCAGGAAAATCTCTCTGCATTTTAGAAGATCTTACACGGCCATAGACATTTAGCGGTGAGACCACCTGCCCGTCAGACTGTTTGATTTGTGACAGCCTAACGCACTAGTATTTATTTACAAATGGTCACATGGACCAATAATTCTCTCTTGATTTACATGTGTTAATTCTATATTGGTATAAAACATAACATTTAGTTTCCTTCATTAAAATATCCTACTTATGACTAACGTTTAAAATTATCAGCCGTGAGTTTATTATTTCTAGTCGTTGTCACTGGTCTTGCACTATTGTATCACAATATAAGCTAGCTAAGAGGCTCACGATATTTCCTGCCTCGCAGGGTCAACTGCTCTATCCGGTTGCTGCCGTTATATGCTAGCACTGTTATCTCACAGCGTGCTCGAGTTGGGGGACTGTAATGCATTCCCTCTCAGCAAGATTCCCTGTTCTATTCTATCTCCGTAGTGTCACTTCTCACAGGTACACACTGCCTAAAAACACTACTGTGGCAAAACCAACCTCGCCACTGGGTTTTGGAGGGGCCTGTTTGCTAGCCTCTTGCCCCAGGATTATGGGCCCTCTCATCAGCCAGGTTTCCTTTGTTCACAAAAGACTTGTACTAACTTGAACCCCTGGTCTAATTCGTGCCATTTTGGCATGTTAAATGTCTATGTGTATTGTAAAGGGTGGGACATTGTATACGTTGAGTAGTGAGGTCTGTTCCATTGTCTCTCTGTGTGTATTGGCGATGTCCCTTTGTCCTGAGAGATAATCGAATTATGTCTCGGTTGTCTCCAGGACAGAAGACAATGTGTATTCTCCTGCCTGTGATGATTACATCAACCCAGTGTGAGGTAATTGTATCACAGGCAGAGGGGAGGATTTTGTGTGGGATTGTCTGAGTGTATTGTACGTGGTTATTGGCTGTTTTTACAAAACCCTGTAGGTGGTAACCTTGTTGGAAGATGTGTATAAATCAATGCTGTGTGTTCAAATAAAGAGTTGCTGTTTTACATTCAACATAGAGCCTCATCTCATGTGTGTGGGGATTGCTATACGTGTATACTCCCCTGGCTATTACTCCTAGCTCTTGTAACAGCTGTTCCTGGTTCCTGTGGTGGTATCGGTGTCGAGCGGAGTGCTTGGAGTCCTCGGGAGGCACTGGGAGGTACCATCAATGGAGGTACCCAGTCTGGGTGTCAGGAGATCCTTTACACACACTAATCACACTCTGCACCCCTACATGTTTCACCAAACACTTGGCGTCCTCAGGGGTTTCGGGTAGTATGCTCAAACTGCCCGAAACCCCCGAGGACGCCAAGTGTTTGGCGAAACATGTCAGGGGGCAGAGTGACATGTTGCCATTAATGACTACCTGTACGAACTCTGCAGCAGGACAAGTTCTGGGGAGATTGGTTTCTTTTCACCACGCCAGTGGCTGCTCATGTGCGACGCTTTCAGACTTCTGCGGCCATTTGATGAGATCACCAAACTGATGCAGCTAGGGCACCATCAGTGACATCTTACCTTACACCTTCTTTCTGGAGCGTGCATTGAGTAGTGTGATTGATCAAGCAGTCGAGGAGCAGAAGCTGGAAGATGAGGAAGTCGCAATGTTGAATTAATTCACCAGGAGACCGAGGACGACATTCTCCTGGATGCTTCCAATTTAGTGCAAATGGGGGCTTTCATGCTCCAGTGTTTGAAGAGGTACCCCAGTATAAAAAGCATAAAGGGCAAGAACCAGTACCCCCGGTACAAATACAAAATGGTGGACATGTTACTGGGTGTCAGAATGCAGCATTTCCAGGCTTTGCTGCGAGAGATGCTGCATTCTGCTGTTGTGGGTTGAGGGTGCTGGCAGAGGAATTTCCACCCACAGCGAAACAGGTGCTGATAACAATCCTACCGCGCCCGCAAGAAGATGACGGTTTGAAGATGTGTTGGTCACTTCAGACATGAGATCATTCTTGCAGCCAACCCATCGACAGCTTCCCTCCGGATCCAGCCTCCGGGAACGCCTAGACCGACAGGTGTCAGACTACATAGGGTTAAAGGCAGATGTGGACGCTCTGAGAAGCGAGGAACCCCTGGACTACTGGGTGTGCTGGCTTGACCTGTGGCCAGAGCTGGCACAATTTGCCATGGAACTCTTGGCTTGCCCCTCATCGAGTGTCCTGTCCGAAAAGATGGTTCAGGATAGCAGAAGGGATCGTCACCAATAAGCGCACTCGCCTAGCTCTAAAAATGAATGAGGCATGGATCTTGGAGGAATTCAACATCTGTGATGACCATGTGTAATTGAATTTCCTCATGCTAGGCCACACATATCCACCACCAACCAAAGCAAAGAATGGTCCTTGTCTTTTGTGTATATACAGCGGCATAAACCGACTTTTCTGACAGGTGAATGCCTGATTTTTGGGGCCTACAGTAAAATTGTTATCCAGTGACCGTCTAATGTACCCCCAGCCACATATTCACTTGTTCTTTTCTGTCAGTTGAATGCCTAATTTTTGGGGACCTGTACTGGCTTACAGTAAAATTGTTATCCGGTGACCATCTAATATACCTCCAGCCACATAATCACTTGTTCTTTTCTCTCCAGTAAACGCCTAATTTTTGGGGCCTATACTCCACTGGCCTACAGTAGAATTGTTATTCAGTAGCCGCCTAATGTACCTCCAGCCACATAATCACTTGTTCTTTTCTGTCAGTTGAATGCCAAATTTTGGGGACCTGTACTGGCGTTCAGTAAAATTCTTATCCAGTGACCTTCTAATATACCTACAGCCACATAATCACTTGTTCTTTTCTGTCAGTTGAATGCCTAATTTTTTTGGGCTGTACTGGCCTACAGTAAAATTGTTATTCAGTGACCGTCCAATATACCTCCAGCCACATAATCACTTGTTCTTTTCTGTCAGGTGAATGTCTAATTTTTGAGCCTATACTCCACTGGCCTACAGTAAAATTGTTATTCAGTGACCGCCTAATGTACCTCCAGCCACATAATCACTTTTCTGTCAGGTGAATACCTAATTTGGGGGGCCTGTACTGGCCTAATATACCTCCAGCCACATAATCACTTGTTCTTTTCTGTCAGGTGAATGCCAAATTTTTGGAGCCTGAACTCCACTGGCCTAAAATAAAAAAAATTCTAGGCTCCAGCAGGGCACATTTTTGAGAGTTTCCCTTTAAGACGCATAAAAATGGACCCTGATTAAAATTTTTTTTTTTTTTGCTATTGATACCCCTGTGGTATGTCACTGTCTATGTTGTGTGACTATTTGTGCACTTCTAGTAAGTATTTGGTGGCTGCAAATATGACCTAAAGGTTTTTCAGGTTCTCCGTCCCGGTCGATGTTTGGCCATCACTATTGCTCATTTCTAATATGTTGCACCTACTGATCTGTGATAGTTTGTCCTGCTCTTCGATACGGTCTTATCACAATTCCTTACCGTTTTTTTTATTATAGTTCCACAAAAAATCTAATTCAAAATTGCACAAAAACTTCAAGTGCATTAAATATTTATGTAAATGACAGGGATCTTAAATAATAGCTATTGTTTGTGGGAACATGTGATGCAACTTTTTGGCTGTGTTCATGAAGCTGCAATATGGGCGCATTTTTGCATTTGTAGAAGTATGGCTACAATATGAACACCTCCTGCAGCTTTACTAAATCAGTTTTAGATCAAGTCCAGTTCTGTCGATTTGCAGCCATAATAAAGATATTAAAATGTGGCCAATCAAACCGTAGGAAAGCGGCCTTACCCATAGAAAAAAAATGAACAAAATTTTTGTGTGTGTGCAGTGCCTTGTGTTTTTATTAGTTCTGTTTTGATATGGCTTGTAGTGTTGCTATGACATTTTAATGAAATGTAGCTCAGCAGAAAATTGCAAAAGTTACTTCATAATGAGGCAACACACTGAATGCAGTGCAAATCATTGAATCTGTTTGTTAAAATGAATTGACACATTCAATTAAATAAGTTACATTTCAAAACCTACAATGCAATTGGTATTATCAAAACACAATTCCTGGATGTCTCGAGGAGTCTTTTGTTAGGTCTCGACATTATAAAGCAATTTATGTAGATTTCATTGTTTACAGCAAAACCTCTCAAAAAAGTCACCTCTTTAAGACTACAACTCCTGATCTAGGTCAGATTTTAAATTCTAAATAATAAAGGGGTTGTGCCAAGCTTATCAGTTATCACTTATCCACAGGATAGGGGATAACTAGCTAATCACTGAGGACTTGACCACTGGGACCCCTACTGATCTTGAGGACTTGGCAATCTCAGGTGCTTCTATAGAGATTTAATGACTGATGCAAGACCAGCCCCACCATCAGAAGAGGGAACGGGGCCTTGGTTCTTGGGATCGGTGGGGGTCACAGCAGTTGAACATCATCGATCAGCTAGTCCTATAGATAGGGAATAACATAAACTTGGCACAACTACCTTAATTCTTATGAATTTTGAGAGGACCCTCTAGACCAGTGATGCCCAACCTACGGCCCGCAGGCCAAATCCGGCCCACAAAGCTGTGTCATGCAGCCCCCGCAGTAACCGAAGGCCTTAGACCTTTCCCTGCTTTTTATCAGCTCAGGGTTCGCTGTGAACAGCACAGGCAGCACGGTGATGCTGCCTGCGCCTGCAATAGCCAATAGCAAAGCTCCGGACATCAAGGAGCTTTGCTATTGGTTAGATTTGGTGGGTGCCAGAGCGATACAGCGCCCTGCAGTAGGATAAACCGGCGGTAGCTGGAGGGAGGAGGGGCAGGCTCCCGGGGGTGGCTGAATCAAAGAGTGCCGGGCGCATTGTGCAAGGACACCGAGAAGCATGGCGGCTGAGGAGCTGAAGCCTACAGCCCAGACATCAAGATGGACCTGCAGAAAAAGGTGACAGCGCAGGGTGTAATGTATCGATGTGTGTAATGTATGTAGAGCAGTGTGTGATCATCACATACTGCACTAAATGCATCATACACATGTATACATCACATGCTCCCTCACAGTAATAACGGCCAGATATGTGCCTTCTTCACATCAGTAATGATCACACGTGCCCCCTTACAGTAATAATGGCCAGATATGTGTCCTCTTCACAGCCGTAATGCTCATACGTGCCCCCTCACAGTAATAATGGCCAGATATGTGCCCTCTTCACACTAGTAATGCTCACACGTGCCCCTCACAGTGTTTGCATTTATTTCTGGCAAAGCTACCTGGTTCTGGCCTGCAAAATTTATACAAAGTCTAGTGCGGCCCTCAGACAAAAAATGGTTGGGCACCACTGCTGTAGACAAGTTGATATCAACTTTTTAAAGCTAAATACCACTATATAAATTGTATCAGAGATAGTATATTGTGCTACATAGAGGTTATGAATACCATGGGCGAATATTTTTTTTTATTGCATTCTACTTATTTTGGGCTAAAAATAATATTTGCAATTAGTCTTTAATAAAAAAATACTAATTTGTAATATAAGGATTACATTTCAGTCTATTTGCAGACTATCACTTCTTATTTACTCAGATGATGGCTTATGTAGAGCCCTTTGAGCTTCTGACCTCATAAACACTAATTTCAGCCATATTCTTATCAGTTTTAAACAATTTAGCTATAATGAATGTTTATGACTTGAGGCCAGGAGATCAAAGGAAAAAGCTCTACATGAGACATCAGCTGATAGGAATCAAAGTAAACAGAAAGTAACAGTCTGCTAATAGACTAAAATTTAACCCCTGTATAAAAAAATACAGATTTTTTTTTACTACAGACCCATAGCAAAAATTAATTTTAGCCATTAATGTGGACAATTCAATCATATAAATAAATAAATAAACAAATAATATAATACAATACAATAAATTGCCACAAAGGTGTCCATAACCTTTAAAGGGTTTTTCCAAGAATGAAATACTGATGCTCTATCCTCAGGGTAGGTCATGAATATTTGATTGGTAGAAGTCTGACTTCCAGCACCACCGGTGATCAGATTGTATTTAAAAATACTGCATTGGTGAGCACTGTTGCCTCTTCACAGTATACTAAGTAGGGTGCCATACATTGTATGGTGTCTGAATTTTTCTTTGCCACCTTGGGTGGTCAATTCAAAGATGTTTAAGTGTCATATATAGAATGCAATCCATTCAGAAGTTCCCTTTAGTCGTATGAAGGCTACTAAAAAAGCGAAGTTCTGAAAAATTTGATTTAGCAGCCTCACCGAACTTTGTCAAGAAATTTGATTCTTAGGAATCACTTAATCACAAATCACTTTTTATTGTATAGAGCGGGAGCAATAACAGGGAACAGCGATCACTTCGCCTCCTGTGATTTAACCCCTCATATGCTGCATTCAGTGCTGATCACGGCATCTGAGACTCACATTCAGGTGCTCGGGGGTTAATCCGGGATCATGGAGGGGCAGTCCACTCCCACCTTGATTAAAGAAAACCTGCCAAAAGACCGGTGGGGAGCATGAAGACGTCACAATGTGATCATGCTGGGCATGTTTGGCGATGTCACCAGTCAGGACGTCACCATGCGGCCAACGTGATCATGTGGTGACAACTTTATGCTTGCTGCAGGTCCTTTGGTGGGTTTTCTTCAATCACAACAGGAGCAGACGGCCTCTCCATGATAAAGTGCATGAAGTGAGTATCTATTTTTTTTTCCAGCCATTTTAGTAAAAAAATATCAATTACCACAAAGCACAAAGAGATTCGATTTGTGGCGAATGTAATTTTTCAGAAACTTTGGATTGAATTCCACTTCGGATTCGCTCAACACTAAAGGCAACCCATTGATATTAAGTGTTTATTCTGTTAAGATCTAAATAAAAATATGATTTAGTTACATCATTTTTCTAGCAAATTAGACCGTTTTCGGTCTGATCATTTGAAAAGCGATGTCAGGTTCTTCCAACGCTATCGTAGGATGTAAGTGCGAATAAAACTCTGCAACAGGATATGTACCTCATGTTGGGGCAATAGCTATCTCCAGCGACCTTCTCCTAAGCTTGGTCCCAGGTCTATTAAATGAATGTAAATAAATGAGAGGGGATAAGCCACAATAGGAAGGCCTCTATAATAGATTTGTCTTCAGCTGGTGAGAAGGGACTGCAAGAATGGCTTCTGCAATATAGTCACCACATAACTAGTTTTTATGGTCCTTTTTTTAATAGCGCTAAGATGAACTTTTATTAGGATTAGATAAAGCGTCACTGTAACAAACGCGTGTGTCACATTTTATGTCTAAGGAAAACTAACAGCTTTCATAGCATGTGCCAGGATGACAATAAATCATAGCTGCTATTCCGTGGTGAGCAATTTCTTTATCAAGCAAACTAATTCTGTAAAGGGAAGAGTTTGAGGATGCACGGATTGTTTCTTTTTTTTTTCAGGGGGAAATGTAACATTTATGCAAATATGACATTCTTATATGAGTAAATAAATAAGTCATGGGGAAGAATATATTAGAGGGAACGCTGAATAGGTTTTCTGGAATGGTTCACAGCACAATCTCTTGAACCGTGAGCTTCACTGTTAACATTAGTCAGCGGAGCATTTAATAGTAATCTATTAATCTCTTTAGCAGATTTATACATCACTAGTAAAATATAGTAAACCTTTCATCTGGCTGGAAGAAAATAATTATTAAACATGCCTAGAGAAACGCCCGCATGCTTCATACAATCAAACACGGGCCACAGGAAATGATCTGTCAGTTGTAAAGACTTCTGTATCACATAAGAGAAAATATGTATATAAATATATTTGACACATTGTATACCCTTTAGTAAATCTCTATGGGTATGGCCGAAAAATTGGGTTTCCGTATGTAGTTTTGGATGTCAAAACCAGTAGTGAATTACAAAAAAAAGAGGAAAAGTCATATTTGTGCTTCTACTTTCTCTCCTTTAATGATCCACTCCTGATTTTGGCTTCCAAAACTGTATGCAGAAACCTTATCTTACCCTATAGTTTAGATAATTAACAAAACAGAGCCATTAATAGTCTCAATTTGGTTTACCAAATTCACTATGGGAACATTTACTTTACATTTACACCTTAGTCTGTCTCAACTGGCATCAGAGGCACCACGATTATTATTAATAATTGTGACGCAACTTCGCAGCTCCGTGCTCCAAAATGGAAATCTTTACCGGCAAGGGAATTGATGTAGATTTCCACTATTATTTATACTAGTTTCTTGTCGTGAATTATAACAAATATAACGTCTATCCTGCTCCATCTGCTCCCTGCATCGGCTCCTTCCACATTTTGTAAAAGTGGCAGGCTGGACTCCAAACCCTATGTTGCAAAATGTGCAAGTATGGTGTACTCAAAACTTTGCGTCTATTTGGCACCAGTTTTCTGGTGTAGAGGGGATAATAAATGTCTCCTATTTGTCGAGACCACATATTGTATGTTAATGTGTTGTACAGAAGAGGTTGTCAAAACAAAACCCCTTCTCTAAAGTTACCTCCTGCCATGCAGCCAGAGGCATAGCTATAGGGGGTGCAGAGGTAGCAGTCACTACCAGGCCCAGAAGCCTAAGGGGGTCCAAAGGCCCTTGTGGTCCATAAGAAGACACCGGTATAAAAAGTGTATGCTGATCAAGTTACACCTCTGGTTGTAGGGAAGGGATTAGATCGAGAATTTGGCATGGGGAGGAGCCGTTTCAATTTTTACCTCAGGCAGCATAAAGGCAATGTGCTTTCTGCCCCTGGCCACAAAGCACTGAGCGACGGGGAAGCTAAGCTGAACTCTTGCAACAGGGACCATGAGCCCTTAGCTATGCCCATGCAGTGCAGCTATTGGCTGAAGATTCACCCTACAGACTTCCTGTTTTCTCTCACCCTGCATGTAGTCTGCACATAAAGATATTATTGGTGTTAAGAAGAAAATTATGTCTTCCTTTAGGAACCACCTGGAGAAGCTAACATCAGTATCTTAATGCATAAATAATTATTCTTGAGTTCTAACTTGCTGGACTCTACCTTAGCAAAGCAGTGCCTTCCTATTATGTAGTGCTGAGCTAATCGAAGCATCCGAAGCAGAATTCAATCCGACATTTAGGAAAAATTTGATTTGCTGCAAAGCCAAATTTCCTCGCGCTTTGTGGTAAAAATCTATTTTTCCTAAAATGTTGGCTGAAAATAAAAAAAATATACCCACCTCATTCACTTGATCGCGGAGAGGTCATCTCCTCCCGTCTTGATTGAAGAAAAACTGTCATAGGACCTGCAGCAAGCGTAAAGACGTCATTACATGATCACACTGGCTGAGCGCGGTGACGTCATCACTGGCTTAACAAATCGAATTTCTTGACGCAGTCTTACGAAGTTGCTGAATCAAATTTTTGTAAATGTTGCTCTTCTCTACTTTTATGTATCATTTTGAATAGAGAGATAAAGCACAGTACTTATTATTATTGGTGGTACGTACAGCACACAAAAGTCCTTGTGCTTCATTGTAACAAATAAATTTTTTTCGGAAATGGCGGTAAAAAACAAAAAAATACACGCTCATGTCATCCTTTTGTTCGCAGAGAGGCCATCTTGATTGACGCGCCAAACCTTGTGTGCCCTGACGCGTGATGTCATTAGTGATTAACCCCTGATTAACTCCTGAAGGGTCTCAATGTGACTGTCAGATGCAGCGATCAGCGTTCAATGTGGCATCTGAGGGGTTCAATGACAGGGGGTGGCGCTTCCCCATCATTGCACCCGCTACATACAATCGAATGCAATTTGTGACAAAGTAATTAGTTACAAATCAAATTTCTTTGTGAACTTTGTGAAGCAGCCAAATTGAATTTTTGTCATGGCTTCTGCTCCAATCACCATTGCAGCCAGAACACTTGGCCGTGAGAAGTCTCTTTAATTCTCAAGATAATTAATAAATAACAAATTCTTTAAAATATTAAATTTTGTAAAGGGTTGCCATTTGTTAGCTAATAAACTGTAACAGCTAGGATAACCAACTAAGTGTACATTGTGTCCCAAATCTGCACATTTCCTGTTGCTACTGCTGTGCACGTATCAAATAGAGCTTTCAAATTCACTGTTACAGTTCTTTCTACATTCAGCTGCTCAGGAGTGTAAAAATTAGAAGCAACACAACAATGGCCAGTATCCGATAGTGAATATTTTAGCATTGTAGCTGCACAGTTCGTGTAGAGCATAAGGCTATGGTCACACAGTCAGGTTTCCTTAAAGAGGACCTTTTGCCACTCCTGACCTGCCTCTTTTAATAGCTTCATGCATTCCCCATGTAAAAACAAGTCTGGAGCATCTATTCTTATGACTCTATGTTGTGCCATTCCATTATTATTTGCACTAGAAGTTATGAATGAATTGCTATTAGACTTCAGTAAGGGTACAGAGGGGTGGTAACCAGTTGGGGGGGGGGGGTGTACCTCCACAGTCTGAAAATGGCAGCACTAATTGGATAGAGTCAGTCTGTGCAGGTACAGTCCCCCAACTGGTTACCACCCCTCTGTACCCTTACTGAAGGCTAATAGCAATTCATTCATAACTTCTAGTAGAAATAATAAAGGAATGGCACAACATAGAGTCATAAGAAAAGATGTTCTAGAATTTTTACATGGGGGAATGCATGAAGCTATTAAAACAGGAATGTCAGGGGTGGTGAAAGGTCCTCTTTAAGCAGTTTTGGAAGCCAAAGCCAGGAGTGTATTAAAAACATTGGAGAAGTCGTATCTGACCATTATACATTATCTTCTTTTATGATTCACTCCTGACTTTGGCTTAGAAAATTGCATCAGGAAATCTGACTGTGTGGGTGTACTCTTAGAATAACAAACTGGTCATAATTAGGGTTGAGCCAATAGAAGTTCATGAAGAGGAATTTGATCCGAATTTTAGGGAGAATTTGATTCGCTGTGAAGCCGAAATTCCTTGTGTTTTGTGGTAGCGAATCAATTTTCCCTAAATGGCAGTAAAATATTTTAAAAAAACATACCTATCTCATCCATATGAACGCAAAGAGCAGGGCTCTGCCATCTTGATTGAAGATCTCACATGAAATCCTGTGTGCATTGACATATGATGTCACCACACTGGTCAATGTAATGAAGTCATCAGGGGCCGCGCAAGATTTCGCACTAGATCATCAATCGAGATGGCGGTGGCCATCTCTTCGCGATCAAATAGATGAGGATAAGTATGATTTTATTATTTTTTAAAACAATTTTACACTGTATTATTGCTGTCAGATGCCGTGATTAGCTATGAACACGGCACCTGAGGGGTACAATGACAGAGGGACTGCGCAATCGCCGTTCCTTGTCATTGCACCCACTACTTACAAAGAAATACACTTCATGACAGTCATTTTTCACAAAGTTTATATTTTTTAAATATTTCACTCATCAACCCCCTCCTCCTGTGCAACCATCACTCCTGCAATTAGTCAAGATAGCTCTATAAGACCAGGCCATGCAGGCTGGTCTGTATATTTCCTTTATTAAATACTATATTTATGGCACTGTTATACAATACATCTGAGGGGTTGTTGACAATATAATCTTTCAGTCCTCCTCCTGGGTGGGCCCCTTCTGAACTTGGTCCCAGTAGCAGACACTTTCCCCCTCTTTCACTATTGCTAGGACTCAGACAATAACTATCTACTGCAATGAAAAGTAATAAAAACAGATACAATAAAAAGACAAGTCAACTAACAGTGTAAACAAAATATAATATAGGTAAAGCATGCTACTAAATATGTATTTTTTTAAATGAATATACATGCAAAGTATGCAAATTGTACAGTCTGCTCATTCCAGCAAATTGGGGCAGTTTACACATCTGCTAGCAGTCATCATCCTCGGAAATCAGTAGCACAATTTTAATTCTTTTAATATGAAGAAAAGAGGGAAATTGATGTGCACCTGCATATCAGCTTTCATCTGAGTCACCTGTTTGTATGCATGGGTAATTAAAAATAGCTGCAGGCTGGGACCTCACCTAAGTATGAGCAGTAAGAAAAAAGAAGTCTTAACCGAGAGATAAGTAGTAGATCCAGATTCTGGTGAAATATATCGTACATTACTTATAGAACTAGTCACATTGATTACAATTCAGCATTTTGTTGAGTCAAGGAGGAGGAATTATTAAAGCGTTTTTCTGGGTGTTGAATACTGATGACCTGTTCTCAGGATAGGTCATCAATATCTGATTGGTGAGGGTCTGACTGTTGGCACCCCAGCTGTTTGTAGAGCTCCATGAACACCATGGCCAGTGACATCACATTCGTCAATCATATGGTCTATGTGCAGCTCAGTCCTGTTCAAGTAAATGGGCCTGAGCTGAAATACCAAGCACAACCACTATATAATATACGGCACTGTGCTTGGTAAGCTGCAAGGAAGCCAAGGATAGGCCATCAATATTAAACACCTGGAAAGCACCTTTAATACTAACACAGTGTCAGGCTCTCCCATGCACATGCCCTAATGATATACGGTATACGGGAAAATTTGCAGAAACACCAGGCTGGCTGTGACTTTGATTTTAGTGGCAGAAATACTGCCTGTGGAGTAAGTGCAGCCACATAGGAGCCTACAGGAGATGCGGGGGGTGGGTTCTACAATGATAGTCTAGTCAGCATGATCTGACTAAAAACAAATACTGTAGAGTCCAAGGTTCTGGGCAGTTGCATGTACAGTTGATGTAGATTTAGTTGTGTCAGAAAGGGGCAGAGTGTATTTAGGTGTATTTCAGGCGCAGATAGCCGCGCAATAGTTAGTTGAACCGCTATCCGAGTATCCGCGACTTCACCCCGCTAGTGTTGAGCGCAAATATTCGAAAAGCTAATTTTTTTCGCGAATATCGCAACTTCGCGATTTCGCGAATATTTCGAATATAGTGCTATATATTCGTAAAAACGAATATTATTATTTTTTTTTTTTTTTCACAAAATTACAGTACACATATAATTGATTGTTTCCCAAAGGTCCAAAAGCTCAGATCTTACTCACATTGCCTAGAAAGTGATTGAGGCGCGAATCTTCGTAAGGCGATTTTATTAGCGCACATGCGAATATCGGCACTTGTCCCAGAACAGAGGCAAAGGGCTTTGCATTCATACATTAGTGAATTGAGTTGCGAATCTTCGTAAGGCGATTTTATTAGCGCACATGCGAATATCTACACTTGTCCCCAGAACAGAGAGGCAAAGGCCTGTGCATTCATATAGTATAGCACCATATTCGCGAATACTTAGAACTTCGTAAAATTCGATTTACGAATATTCGTATTTTTTATTTTACTTTCCACCTTACAGATTACATTGATCTGTACACTGTCAACTGCTGTCATCACCCCCCACTGTATCTCGATTGATTCCCAAAAGTCTCACATTGCCTAGAAAGTGATTGAGGTGCGAATCTTCGTAAGGCGATTTTATTAGCGCACATGCGAATATCTACACTTGTCCCAGAACAGAGGCAAAGGGCTTTGCATTCATACATTAGTGATTGAGTTGCGAATCTTCGTAAGGCGATTTTATTAATGCACATGCGAATATCTACACTTGTCCCCAGAACAGAGAGGCAAAGGCCTGTGCATTCATATAGTATAGCACCATATTCGCGAATATTTTGAACTTCGTAAAATTCGATTTACGAATATTCGTATTTTTTATTTTAGTTTCCACCTTACAGATTACATTGATCTGTACTCTGTCAACTACTGTCATCACCCCCCACTGTATCTCGATTGATTCCCAAAAGTCCAAAAGCTCAGATCTTACTCACATTGCCTAGAAAGTGATTGAGGTGCGAATCTTCGTAAGGCGATTTTATTAGCGCACATGCGAATATCTACACTTGTCCCAGAACAGAGGCAAAGGGCTTTGCATTCATACATTAGTGATTGAATTGAGTTGCGAATCTTCGTAAGGCGATTTCATTAGCGCACATGCGAATTTTGCATAGCATATGTATTATGCGATGCGAAAATTCGAATTATCGCATATGCGAAATAATAACGAATTCGAATATTCGCGAATATTTTACGAATATTCTTTCGAATATTCGCGAAATTTCGCGAATTCGAATATGGGACATGCCGCTCAACACTACACCCCGCTCATGTCAGGTCTAAAATTGTGGACGGGGAAGGGGACGGCAAAAAAGGTCTAAATGTAAGACAGCTTGGAAGGCCTGTGTCTCTTCATAACTTTAGGGCTTTATTAAGACCGACATCTAAATGCTGGTCTTAATAAATGTGCCCCTATGTGTGTAATTCTCTATTATTTATGTTTTATGATAAATATATATATATATATATATATTTGTAAACACCATGCAATATGCATAATAAATAATACAGCAATATCTATCTATCTATCTATCTATTTATTATCTATCTATCGCAGAAGTGAAGGCAAGACAATAATTACTTTTTTCCCCATAAAATATGCTTTACTACGCAACGAAAGTAAAGGTCATACTGCTGTAATGAAACACCATGTGCTACACATGACAAACACACAATTTGTCACTTGTCCTTTGTCCTCTGTTATTTCCAGGCTTTTATTATATCATTACACTTTTTATTTGGCTTGCTGTATTGAAGGGAACGTGTGACACCTGCGTAGTGTTTTGATGCACAGAGGAGCAGTGTGATGACCTCCAATAAAAGTGAACGGTTTAGACAGTGCAGTCTAGTTTACACTTGGAATATAACAATTTATTCCAAAGAACCCTAAAATAGATGAAAGTGGGGGTTTCAATGTTAAAGGGGCTGCTGCATCTTGGCAACCTGTTTTCCTATGCCCTATTAGGCATATAGAAATCCTAGAGGGGTCTCTTTCTCTGGCTAACCTTATTGGTACATGGTGGTCTTCAGTAAAGCATCTGATACCAAACCCAATGCAATCAACTTGTCATCCAGAGAGCTTCTATTGAATTAGATAGTAGGTGTTTGAGATGAGACAACCTGCTTAAAATCTGTCACTAAGAAGACAAGTCCTTTAGTAGTGGAGATGTCCATAATTTGAAAGTTCTGGTATAACATTGATATGGAAAAAAATAAATGGTTTTAATGGCATCCTATACCATCGGTTTGTCATCTAAAATATAGTACAAAAGGCAAGGATTCTTGTCATGTAACTGCATTGTTACTGTTTTGCTCCTGGTGATGGAACAATTGTTTTCTTCTTGTATACCACAAATTACAACCTGTTCTCACATTCCCTAATAGCTCAGTGTGTTAATAAGTAGATTTATTAACACACTGCAAATAGACACAGCATCATCCAGCTATCGGTATGTCGGACAACATAATTGCCAAAATGCATCATGTGAGCGCCATGACAGTTGGTAGACTACAAAATGAAGTCTGTCCATCCATTCCAAAGCCAAAAGGGAAACGTCCAGACAAAATATCGGAGTCAACAAGTCGGCTCATCACAAGGTCTATTCGTTCTGGCGCGACAAACACAGCAGTGGAGGTGGCTCGTATGCCTCGTAATAGTGAGATCACAGACATCTATGCAACCACCAAGCCGAATTTCAGAAAAAATTCTATTCACCTTAAAGCCGAAATTCCTTGCATTTTGTGGTAACTAATCTATTTTTCCTGAAATGGTGGTAAAAAAGCATACTTACCTCATCCATTTGCTCAGGGAAAGGCCGTCGCAGCCATCTTGATTGAATAAACCGCATATAATCTTGTGCGCTGATGACATGTGATGTAAACACGTCAGCCCGACATGGTGACGTCATTTGTGATGATAAAATCACGCCCGGCCAGTGTGAGGATGTTATAACGTCATCACAGTCACCACCCAAGATTTATAGCTATTTCTTCAATCCAGATGGCCATGATGGCCTTCTCCATGACCAAATGGATAAGGTGAGTATGTTTCTTTTTGTTTTGTTTTTTTAACCCTGATTAATCCCTGAAAGGCTTAATTTTTTATGTCAGATGCCGCAATCAGTGATGAACATGGCACTTGAGGGGTTCAATGGCGGTGGTGGGCCCTATCACTGTTCCCCATCATTGTGCTAACTGCATACAGTGGAATGGGATTTGTGACAAAGTACTACATAACAAATCAAATTTCTCTGTGAAAAGTTATGGATGACATACAGTCTCCTAGGACTGTATGCAATTGCTTTCAATCTCTTTAACGTCCAGGCATAATTGGTAATCTTAAAGAGACAGCAACATATATGCCTATGGGTAAACACATGGCTGCCAGTAATAACATACAGCCTCTTCAAGAACAAACTGCACTTAGGATTTTTAATATTTAAATGGTCCTAAAAATATTCATTTTTTGGAGACAAGTGCCTGCTGGGGTGTATGCAAACACTGCCTGGAGTCATTTGATCTCCTTCAGCTCTCTTGTCTTCTGATCTAAAAAATTGTTGATGTCCTTTTCAGAGATCCTACAGACGTGAATCACCAAAAATCCGGACGTGAATTTGACCCAAATGTTTTTGGAAAATTTGGGTCAACTTAGATTAGTTTGGAATGGATTAGCTCATGTCTATTGATTTGTGACCTTTTAGTAAATTCAGTAAATGTTATGTAATTATATTAAAAAAATATATATCATGATTAGTAAATGATGGTTACTATAACAACAACTATTCAATATGAATAGGGAAAATAATGTATTGTATCATCACAATGGACGTCACAAAGTGCTGCAAACCTACCACTGTGAATACACTACAACTGACACGACCACATTTTTATCCCTCAGAAACTTCTTGCAAATGTATGGCCAAATTTTTTAGCTACAAAACATCATTTTGCAATACCTTAAGCCGTGGCATGAATTTATATTATCGAAGGTGAAAAGCAATAGTGATTGGTGGCGTGACAACGCGTGAAGGTCATTTGGAAGAAAGCGGCATTTGCTTAGCTTCTGCGTAGAATCTATTGATCTGTGTTCTGTATAAATTCAGATGCCAACTAATGTCACAACATGGATATTGCTTTTGAATTATTTTATACGTGGCACAGCTGCTACCATTGCAAAACTGTCCAACTAAATTACGCTTGTAAATGTCTTCAACATCTAATTCTGACAGGATGGCTTGTAAAGTAAAATGCACAATCCCCAGATATACTATTCTATGTTTGAATTGCAGAATTATTATTTTTTTCAAAATTGTTGTAAACTGTATTTTTGTCTCCTCTTCCAGTTTTATATATCTACCCTAGAGAGAAGTACTTAGATTTGTCAAAAACTATTATGGTCTGGTGTGGATGTCAACGCAACCGGCCTACAACATCCAGCAGGCGCACACTGTATTATTACTAATAACTGAAAATACCAGCTGTGGCAGAATACCTGCCTGACGTTAAATTATTAAACAGATGCTGATACCAGGGTATCCATTTTAATTGGCAATATTGTGAATAATATCTTTGCGTTAGCACAGCATGCTCCAAAATTAGAATAATGGAGGCAATGCTGACGTACTCCGATTAAAAATTAAAATGCTCCCTTACGTGAAAAGTATTTCTTCACATTAATAAAGGCAACTTCGATTTTCTGGGTTATTTCAATATTTGCAAACTTGAGCATTTGTATGGCGAAAATGCTGTATGCTGTATAAGAAAAAAAAAGTAGAATGTGAAATTTTAGGTACAGTGCATGTAGGGCAAACATAAAAATTAAAATAGGAAAAGAAATAGGTTGCTTTCTAGCGTCAATGAAATGTTGTATTTTGGGGGAATCTATTGTATTTTGGGGTGGAAATCAAAATTAAATTGTTTTAAGAAAATAAAGTACAAATTAAAATGTTAAATTACCATTCCTTTCATTTACAGTGTATCTAATATCTGTTATAGCATTATATATAGTCATTTTATTCATTTTTCTTTCTATATCTTTCGTATCTATAGACTAGCCTGTCTGACAGTTTAAAGGGGTTGTCCAGGTGCTTAATATTGATAGGTCATCAATATCATAATGGTGGTGGTCCGACTCCCGACATCCTTGATGATCAGCTGTTTTAGGAGGTCACAGGAGAACAGTGGTCTTCTCGCAGCTTACCAAGCACAGCTGCATTCCATTGGAGAATGCCTGTACTTGGTATTGCAGCTCAGCCCCATCCACTTGAATAGGCCTCCAACAATCTCAAATCCTGAGGGATAGGTCATCAATAACAAAATCTCAGATAACCCTTTGAGATATAGTGCATTTTAACTGTATTACATTTACACAAAACTTTGAGCAAAAAAGTCACATTAGGTTATGACTAGGTTTGAGGGAATCGACTTCGGATGAAACATCCGAAGTTGATTTGCATAAAAGTTTGTTTGAATACTGTAAGGAGCGAGGTACCACTTGGAACCAAACCCGAGTTCGGGAAAAGGTTTTTAACAGTAAAAATTAATTTTTGAAGTTATTACCCGAAGTCTCGCGAGACTTCGTGAAGTAATAACTTTGGCTCATCTGAGCCAATACATTCTAATACTGTATGAAGCGCTCGCTCCGTACAGTTTTCAAATAAACTTTTATGCAAATCGAATTCGGATGTTTTTGCTCCTCCCTAGTTATGACCTCTCCAGCTAAGCCATACCCCCTTTCAACTAAGCCACCCCCCCTGTTAATCATGGCAAGAACACTAAATGTGGCATTTTGCACCATAATGGGTCAACATTTTAAATGATATCAAGGTACAGGTTCAGTAGTAAACCTGGGACATGTTCTATGATTATTCCACCTGTCAGCACTATTGTTACTGAAATGCATATAGGACAATGGTTGTGGAACGACTGTGCCAAGTAACCAGTTTGACATTGAGCCAAAGTCTAAGGGTGTTAATCAACCTTTAACTCCTATACATGGATGTGGAATTCACAAGGGGCTAGAGACAAAACCACTACCTCCTAGGATAGTCCCTGTGTATTTGGCAACTGGCCTATTTGGGTCAGAGAAACTGGTGAAAACATCAGAGTCACAGGCATCACACTATTCAGAACCAGACAGAACACAGGCAAATCCAAGGCATACACAAATTACAGACATGAGACAAGACACAGAGAACTGGCAGACGAAGGGATCTGGAACCCAGAAATTCACTTGGACACATGGGCTATAGAAACTTGGACACTGATCAGACACAGCAGAAAAATACAGAAATAGGCAAGACCAATCAGACGAGAACTAGAGGAGAAATCCAGACAAATCACGGAACAGATTTTAGCAAACAAACTAGAACAGTGTTCAGATTATGACAAGGATCAGACTATGACAAATAGTGATGAGCAAAGTATTAAAAAATTTGATTCGGCTGCTTCGATAGAACTTTACAAAAAAAATCTACTTTGTGACAAATTACTTTGTCACGAAGCGCATTTCTTTGTAAGTAGCGGTTGCAATGACAAGGAGCCGCGATTGCGCCACCCCCCTTTCACTGTACCCCTCAGATGCCGGCCGCGTTCATACATTATTGTGGAATTTGATATTGATAGCAAAGTGTAAAATTTTAAATAATAATAATACTTACCTGATTCATTTGCTCGCAACTGGCCGGCCACCTTCACCTTGCTTAAAGGTCTGGTGCGAAATCTCGCATGGCCCGGGATGACGTCATCATCTTGGTGGGTGTGGTCATGTCATACATCACTGTGCACTTGATTTCGGCCTAAATCTTCAAGCAAGATGGCGGCAGCTGGCCCGTTGTGAGCAAATGGTTCAGGTATGTATTATTTATTTATTTATTTTTACACTTTTTCAGATTAAATTGATTTGCTACTGTGAAGCACGAATAAATTTCATGGACTTCTATTCACTCATAACTAATGACAAAGACAAAATTCAGAACAACAGAAACAACCAAACAGCAAACTAGGACTATGACACAGACAGAATCTAAAGGGATCAAAGCAAGGCAGGCATAAAAGTTACTAAATCAGGCCAGGTTATAGCACTTAAAAAAAACATCCACCAAACTGACACAGAACTCAGATTTTGATAGCAAACCTAACAAACTCATTAGTCAGACATATGCAGACACACACCACAAGGAAATAACTGACCCTCGCAATACAGAACTGAGTAGGAGAACAAGCACAATGACACAATTCCCACTACAAGTAACCAGGACTATGCAATGGCACAAGCAAATGGACATACCAGGAGATGGCCCTACAATGCTTCCACAAGCAGCCAATGCTGGCCCAGATGGTATTGCCTTTAAAAAAAAAAATCCTCAGTAATGAGGACATTTGTGTGTTAAAATAGAATTACTAGCCATCATCAAATTAGTTCTCTTTTGCCAGCATTTAAATTAAAATGTCAAGTCAGTGAGTTTTTCCGAAGTGTTATTATAGGGTTATCATAATTGTTATTGTCATTTGAGCTACAGACATGCAGTATATTACTTAAAAGTTTATATTTGTTTTAGCTTGTCCAAAATGTTCCCCAAAATATGTCTGTCCATGATTATCTGTCCCAAAATTTCCATAAATGAATATCAATACGCACAGTACCCTTCATTAACACAGGAGATGTTGGAACAGTATGCTCACAAGAGAAAAGATCCAGATGTATCATGCGCCTTTTCAGGGGATAACTGATAAATATCTTTAGGGCTAATTCAGGTGGATGATAGGAAACTCATCCTTTTTATGGACAGTAAATATGGACACATTTTTAAAACAGACTGTTCATGGATGGCATCTTTCCTGCAATCTCTTTCACTTGAGTGAGTCTTACAGAAAAAATTGAATCAGGATGGTGCATGTTGCGTTTTTTTTTTGGCACAAATTGAGAGTCCATGCTAATGTGATTTGGCCCTTTGACTTTAATGGATATATCTGAAAAGGTCCTTAAGTCATCACTTTGCAAATAGGATGCAGACAAAGTTGCAAAAAATGTAATGTATGTGAATGTAAAATATACAATAAATTTACATAATTTAATTATTTCTTCCTCTTAAAAGGTTAGCAATGTCTTATGCTTTCGAAGTCTACAAATTGCTCTCAGAGGAAATAGAAGCTGACAGGAAAAGAGTAAATTCAAAGGCCCGGGATAAAATGAAAGGCTAATGAATATGTACAAATGCAAAGTGTTAAACAGACTCTAAACCTTCACATAGAAATGAATGATACAGCTGTTTTTTTTTTTATCTGCAGGATCAAATGTTTTTAGCAGAACCACATTTTATGAATTAGTTAAATCTGTCTGGTCAAGAACCTGAGCTTTATGAATATATGAATTTTGTATAGGCCATTAAGTCCTAACAAATTAGACAAAAACAGCAAGTCTAGTCCATGTCCACCCTTAAAGTGGTTATTATTCACTGGATACCAGATAACTATTATATTGGTGGTGTTGTGGCTGTTGGGACCCCCACTGACTCTGCAGGTCACAGCAGTCAGACCCATACTTATCTTAGTAATACTCTATCCTGTGGGTAGGAGATAACTTGATATAACCAGAATACCTCTTTAAACACAATTTTATTACTATTTTTTGTTTACAAAATTCTTTGCTAATTAATTTCATAATTCAGATTTCTAAATATAGAGTATTTAAATGCAGCACTAGAGGGAGCCAAATAGCCTACTGTATGATGTGTTTTTTTTATCATTGAATTCTATGTACTAACCCTATGCCATCATTTCAATGTTGGGTCACTGTGCATAGCATTTGTTCTGTTAGTAGGCAGCTCTCTAAATCTTCTCTAAAATTAATACTTACAGTGGATAAGTAGTTAGAACTGTTGCCTTGGTTACATATGACTTCTATGCTTGAATCTGACCATTGAAAAAAATTATCTGTGTGTTTTTATGAGTTTATTCACATGATCCATAAAAAAGTGCAGATAGGGAATTTGCATTTTCAGCAAGACTTCCATACAATGCTAAAGAGGCATCATAGATCTACTGTATAAGAGCTGTATTATTTAAAAAAATATATTCTTTGTATGTCTTGATATATAGAACTAAAGATTTCACAAGGCTTAGGCCCGAAGCAAATGTTTGTAATGTCAGTGCTTCGTTTAAGTATGTCTTCCAGCCCTCCATTAATAGTTAAATAGGATTAGAGGTGATCGAGCACCAAAGTGCTTTTGTGCTCTGGTCGAACACCTCGGGATGCTTGGGTGCTCTACTGCTGGTGATCTGACCCTCAAAAACATTATATTTGAGGGCCTGCAGGTGAGCTGACCCTCTAAAAGATTGTAGGTGACTGGCCTGCTGGTGAGCTGACCCTGTAAAATATTATGGTTGAGGGCCTGCTGGTGAGCTGACCCCTCAAAAACATTATATTTGAGGGCCTGCAGCTGAGCTGACCCTCTAAAAGATTGTACGTGAGGGCCTGCTGGTGTTCTCACCCTGTAAAACATTATGTTTGAGGGCCTGCTGGTGAGATGACCCTCAAAAACATTATATGCAAGGTCCTGCAGGTGAGCTGACCCTCTAAAACAATACAGGGTGGGCCAATTATATGGATACACCTTAATAAAATGGGAATGGTTGGTGATATTAACTTCCTGTTTGTGGAACATTAGTATATGTGAGGGGGAAAACATTTCAAGATGGGTGGTGGCCATGGTGGCCATTTTGAAGTTGGCCATTTTTAATCCAACTTTTGTTTTTTTAATAGAAAGAGGGTCATGTGACACATCAAACTTATTGGGAATTTTACAAGAAAAACTTTTATTTATTTTTTTGAGGGTTTTTTATTTATAGTGCAAAAAAACATATCCACATAACATTTATAATATTATAAAGTCTAAGATCATCCCCGGCCCACCCCATCTATCCCCCCCCCCCCTTCCAACCTTGCAGGAGAAAAAAAAAAAGTACATATATATGCATACATATATACACATACATACATACGTACATATACATATATACACATGCACACACACATACACACATAATAAAAAAAATAATAAAAAAAAAGGAATTCCAAATTAATTAACCATATTCCAGTCTTCCCACAGTTTACCCCATTTTAAATAGGATCCTCTTTGTTTATACAGAATCCTCTCATAGCTTTTCACTTTCTCTACCAAGGCCAGCCAATTGCTGCAATCTGGAGCGGAGGAACTAAACCATAACCTGGAAACAAGAAGCCTGGCCAAGAACATAACCTTAATCAATAATTGACGTTTTATGGGCTGATAATTAACCTCTGATAAGTCTCCCAAGACCCATATCCTGGGAGACAGAGGAACAGCAATGTTGAGTTTACGAGCCAGAGTGGTCTGGACCGATCTCCAATAGCTGCCCACCATTGGGCAGTCCCAGAACAGGTGTAGGTGGTCTGCCTCGGAGTCGCCACAGCGTGGGCAATCGGAGGAGGCTCTAAGTCCTCTTCTATATAACCACATAGGTGTCACATATATTTTGTGCAAAATGTTAAATTGTACAACAGTGTGAATAAAATTGTGTGAAACTTGGTTTTAACGTAACTTTATTCTTTCATGAGTTATTTACAAGTTTCTCTTTGTTTACAGCCATTGACATGACGCCGAGTTTAACACGTGCGGCGCGGATAGAAATTGTGTTGATGTCTGGTGAACGCAGTAACCGGGTCATTGCAGCAGATTTTTAATGCAAGACAGCCTACGAGACCACTCATCTCCAATGCTACAGTTAGAAAACTGCTTGCTAAGTTTCGTGAAACAGGTTCAGTGTTGGATTTGCCAAAATGTGGACGCATGAAATCTGTCACTAATGAAGAAACATCAGTGGCTGTCCTAGTTTCATTCAGCAAGAGCCCACAGCGTAGCACTCGCCGCATGTCACTGGAGAGTGGCATTAGCTACTGGTATGGTGTGGTATATGGGGTACAAAGATAGTGGGGCCATTCTTCATCAATGAAAACCTCAAGGCCACTGGATATGCGAAATTGCTACATGATGATGTGTTTCCCTCTTTATGCACTGAAGCTGGCACGTTCCCTGAGTTTTTCCAGCAAGATGGTGCACCACCACATTATGGGTGTCAGGTCCGAGCATTCCTAGAGTAACAGTTTCCTGGAAAGTGGTCGTGGTGGGCCAGTTGAATGGCCCTCAAGGTCTCCCGATCTGACCCCCTTAGACTTTTATCTTTGGGGTTATCTGAAGGCAATTGTCTATGCTGTGAAGATACGAGATGTGCAGCACCTGAAACTACGGATACTGGAAGCCTGTGCTAGCATTTCTCCTGCGGTGTTGCTATCAGTGTGTGAAGGGTGGGAGAAGAGGGTTGCATTGACAATCCAACACAATGGGCAGCACATTGAACACATTTTATATGTGGTCAGAAACTTGTAAATAACTCATGAAAGAATAAAGTTAAAACCAAGCACACCATTGTTTTTCTTGTGAAATTATGGATTCATAATGGCCGACTTCAAAATGGCCGCCATGGTCACAACCTATCTTGAAAAGTTTCTCCCCACAAACAGGAAGTAAATATCACCAACTATTCCCATTTTATTAAGGTGTATCCATAAATGGCCCACCCTGTATATGCGATGGCCTGCAGGTGAGCTGACCCTCTAAAAGATTGTAGGTGAGGGCCTGCTGGTTAGATGCCCTTCTAAAACATTATATGCGGGGGCCTACAGGTGAGCTGACCCTCTAAAAGATTGTAGGTGAGGGCCTGCTGGTGTTATGACCCTGTAAAACATTATGGTTGAGGGTCTGCCGGTGAGCTGAGCCTCAAAAACATTATATGCAAGGTCCTGCAGGTGAGCTGACCCTCTAAAAGATTGTAGGTGAGGTCCTGCTGGTGAGCAGACCCTTTAAAACATTTCATTCATGGTCCTGCAGGTGAGCTGGCACTTTAAAAGATTGTAGGTGAGGGCCTGCTGGTAAGCTGACCCTATAAAACACAAAATGTGAGGGCCTGCAGGTGAGCTAATACTCTGCAATATTAGGAGCGAGGGCAGAGTAATAAGCATGTTGCTATAATGGGAGAGGAGGAGGAGAAGTAAAGAAGGATTAAACTATATACCCTTTTTAGTGGTGGAAGGGGTGCATGGGAATACAGTGTATTCAGCACATTATAAAAAGCACGTTTAAAGTGCCTTTATGTTCAGCCGCTTTCCTCTGGTAGAGCAGAGAAGTCAGGAGTAATCCATGCCTTGTTCATTTTTATAAGAGTCAACATGTCAGCATTTTCAGTTGACAGGCGGATGCGCTTATCAGTTATTATGCCCCCAGCAGCACTAAATACCCCCTCTGACAAAATGCTGGCGGCAGGGCAGGCCAGCACCTCCAAGGTGTAGAGCGCCAGATCGTGCCACGTGTCCAGTTTGGAAACCCAGTAGTTGTAAGGCACAGAGGGGTCTTTAAGGATGCTGACATGGTCTGCTACGTACTCCTTCCCCATCTTCTAAAATTTTTCCCTCCTTGTGACACTAGTCCGCACATAAGGGTGAGGATGCTGGCGTGGTGTCATGAAACTGTCCCACATTTTGGAGAGTTTCGCCCTGCCTCTGTTGGAACTGCTGTGTGTTTCCCCTTATCTCCCCTCCTCGGTTACCCAAGGAACTACGTACTCTGCCACCAGCGATGTCAGCTCGAAATATTTGGAGCAATTTTTCCACCAGGACCTTTTGGTATTGCACCATTTTGCTTGTCTTCTCCACTACAGGAATGAGATATGAGAAGTTCTCTTTGTAGCGGGGGTCAAGAAGGGTGAACAACCAGTAATCGGTGTTGTCCAAAATGTGTAAATCGCGTGGGTCACGAGAAAGGCAACCTAACATGTCCCAACAGTCAAGACTTTGCTGTCGTCATCAGAAGGATGACTTTCAATCTCCTCATCCTCTTCCTCCTCTTCTGCCTATCCACGCTTAACAGATGTAATTAAACTTCCATGGGTACTACCCTCTGTAGCGGAGGCAACCATCTCCTGCTCCTCCTCCTCCACATCATTATCCAATTTGCGCTGAGAAGACGAACTGAACTTGGTCTGGCTATCACCCTGTGTAATGTTTTACCCCATTTCCACCTCTTCCACATGCAAAGCTTCGGCCTTAATTGTGAGCAGCAAGCGTTTGAGTAGACACAGGAGTGGGGTGGTGATGCTGATAATAGCGTTATCGCCGCTCACCATCTGTGTTGATTCCTCAAAGTTTCTTAAAACCTCACAGAGGTCAGACATCCATGCCCACTCCTCGCTTGTGAAGAGTGGAAGCTGACTGGAAAAGTGACGACCATGTTGCAGCTCCCTCTGCTGCTCACAAAGCCTGGCCAATGAGGAATTCCAGCGTGTGCTCACATCGCACAACAGTCGGTGAGCTGGCAATTGTAAGCGCTGCTGCAGCGTTTACAGACCAGAGGAAGCCGGCGATAAATTGTGTAAAATGGGCACACACGTGGCATACCTTCTCCAGTACCTCAGGAAAATTGGGGTAGGTTTTGAGAAACTGCTAAACTACTAATTTGAAGACGTGGGCTAGGAATGGGATGTGTGTAAGCTTGTCTAGCTCCAAAGCCGCTACAAAGTTACGGCCATTATCAGACACAACCATGCCTAGTTGGAAGGTTGAGTGGCAAGAGGCAAAGCTCAGTCTGGTCTCATCCCCTGCCAAAGCTCTGCGGTGGTGTGTTATTTGTCACCTAAGCAGATCAGCTTAAGCACAGCCTGTTGACACTTCCCCACTACAGTGCTACACTGCTTCCAGCTACTGACTGATGGCTGGTGCTGCAAGAGGATAATTCTGAGGTGGAAGTGGAGGAAGAGGCAGAGGAGGAGAAGTGAGGGTTGGAGCCACTAAAATAGGTGGTGGCAGAAACCCTGATAGAATTAGGGCCCGCAATCCTTGGCGTCAGTAGCACCTGTGCCATACCAGGGTACAACTCGCTCCCGAGCTCCACAATGTTTACCCAGTGTGCTGTAAGGGAAATGTAGCCTCCCTGGCCGAAAGCACTTGTCCATGTGTCAGTGGTTAAATGGATCTTCCCAGTAACTGCGTTGGTCAGGGCATGGATGATGTTATGGGAAACATGCTTGTTTAAGACGGGCAAGCACCCCGTGAAAAATAGTGGTGGCTGGGGACTGCGTAATGAGGGTCAACTGGCCGACATCAGGCTGCTGAAGGCCTCAGGGTCCACAAGCCTAAATGGCAACATTTCCAGGGCAAGTAATTTGGAAACTTGCGTAATTTGGTGCTAAGGCCTGTGGGTGGGTGGCTGGGTATTTGCAGTTCAAATGCCTTGGGTAAGGACATCTGTACGCTGCGCTGGGACACAGAAGTGGACGTGGTAACTGAGGGCACTTGCGAAGGTCCAGGTGCAGGGCGGAAGGTATCCAGGCCTGCACCTTCGACAGGGGATTGTCCAGCACGTAACACTGGGGAAGTGGAGGCAGAGGTGTGACCCGCAGACACAGATTGTGGACACAGGTGTTTGGCCCACCTTTTAGGGTGCTTTGATGCCATGTGGCAGATCATGCTGGCGGTGGTGAGGTGGTGGCGCCCCTGCTCATTTTTGTATGGCATAGGTTGGAAATTACAATTATTTTGTCGTCTGCACTTTCCTCAAAAAGCGACAGACTGCGGAACACTTACCCCTTGGCAAGGGAGAATTCTGCAAGGGTGTGCTCCGGGAAACAGTCGCAGGCCTATTTGGTGTGGCATGCCTTCTCCCTTTTTCCACCCCACTGCCTCTTCCAGCCTGCCTCTTGCTGTGATGCAGATCCCTTCCCCTCTGTACTACTGTCCTTGCTCAGCTTGCCACCTTCCCAGGTTGGATCAGTGACTTTATCGTCCTCTTGCACTTCCTCACTCTGCTCATCCTCCTGACTTGTTGACCTAACAACAACCTCAGTTATTGACAACTGTGTCTCACAATTATCATCAACCTCTTGAGGCACTAATTGCCATTGACTTATTGGCAACTGTGTCTCATCATCATCAACCACCTTGTGAAACACTGATTGCAATTTCCCACCGTCATCTTCTTGAGACTGTGGATGCTCAATAGTTTGGGAATCAGGGCACAAGATCTCATGCCCCTCTTCAAGCGGGCTTGTCGAGAGGTCCAAATGAAGGAATGGTGCTGAAAAGAGCTCCTCGGAATATCCAAGTGTGGAATTACTTGTTTGGAAAGACTCTCCATGGTGGGAGGAAGGAGACTTGCTACTGAGACTGGACTTGGTGGAAGACAGGGTGGTGCTTAACCGACTGGAAGCATTATCTGCTGCAATCCAACCAACCACCAGGTATTTGCGATGTGGAAACGTCATACAGGAGATATACCGCAGATAATGTCAATGTTGTCACCAGCAGCTAATAAAATATTACAGGGAATGTCATAGGTATTTTGGATGTGGAAACGTTACACAGGAGAAATACCGCAGATAAAGTTGTTGATGTCAGCAGCGGCTAATATAAAATTACAGGGAATGTCACAGGTATTTGGGATGTGGATACGTTACACAGGAGATGTACCCCACGTAATGTCACTGTCCGCAGCGGACACCATCTACGGAAAAAGTACACTGGATGTCACAGATATTTTTGGGATGCACACACGCTACACAAGAGATGTAGCGCAGATAATGTCGCTGTCTGCAGTGGCCTAACTATTGCACGCTATTTAGCGCAGGATGCGCTAAAAACAGATATTGCTGCCACACACAATAGTCTTTAAAAGGGCCTTTGGGTCTGTTAGGTTGCGCTAAAATGGTGTTCAGCCGAGCATGCTCAATCAACACTAATTAGGATACATTAATGCCCATGTTACAGGTTATCTTCATGCAATATTGTAAATGGTTATACAAGCACATTGTGCAGAGACTTGGTTTACGAGCTAGCTATAGAAATTAAACAAACCAGATGTCTAAATGATCTCGAGAGATAGGATTTATCTATCAGACATTGTATCTATTGGTAAATAAAAGAACTTCCAGAAGGGTCCCAGTAGCTTCACAGTGATAAAAAACAAAACAAAAAAAATCTCGCCCAGTGCCTCAGCTTCTTTACGTACAGAGATAGCATGGTGTCATGAATATGTCTTCACTGTCAATGATTATTTTTTACTGTCAATCTTCCACACTCTTCTTTTTTTTTTTGGGGGGGGGGTATATGGGTAGTTATTTTTAGTTATGGTATGAGATTGATCATTGACTGGTTGGTTGACGATTATGGTTGCTCCATGAGGCTTTACTTACTAGTCCCTAAAAAAAGTCTGTGCCAGAGGTGATTGAAATGCAAGCAAATAGCCTAAAGTAAAAAAATAAATACAAAATACTTTATTGATAATGTCCATTAATTTAAAAAAAATACTAATTAATCTCAGCAAATAAAAATATGCAGCAACTCTGAGCAATAATAAGGCGCATGAACTGCATATATCATATGGGTAAGTAGTGTTGAGCAAATCAAAACAACACTATTTGATTTTGATCCGAATTTCAGGTAAAAATTTGTTTTACCACAAAGTCGCGCTTCGTGGTAACAAATTCATTTTTAAAAAAATTTGCTCACAGAGACCAGTGTTGACATCACCGCGCCCAGTGAGCGTGATGACGTGGTGACGTTCTAACGTCACCGCGAGCTAGATTTCGTAGTTCCCAGTAATTGCGCCCACTTAATACAATGGAATATAATTTGTGACAAAGTAATTCATAACAAATCAAATTTCTTTATAAAATTTGGTGAAGCAGCCAAATCAAATTTTTGATAACTTCACCCATTTCTAGTGAGTGGTATAATAAATATCCCACTATATAATATTTACACTATTAATGGACTGTCAGTCTATCATAGTAATCAGGAAGATGCATAGATATATTCACAGTATATATTTATATATATATATATATATATATATATATATATATACAGTACAGACCATAAGTTTGGACACACCTTCTCATTCAAAGAGTTTTCTTTATTTTCAGGACTATGAAAATTGTAGATTCACACTGAAGGCATCAAAACTATGAATTAACACATGTGGAATTATATACATAACAAAAAAGTGTGAAACAACTGAAAATATGTCATATTCTAGGTTCTTCAAATTAGCCACCTTTTGCTTTGATTACTGCTTTGCACACTCTTGGCATTCTCTTGATGAGCTTCAAGTGGTAGTCACCTGAAATGGTCTTCCAACAGTCTTGAAGGAGTTCCCAGAGATGCTTAGCACTTGTTGGCCCTTTTGCCTTCACTCTGCGTTCCAGCTCACCCCAAACCATCTCGATTGGGTTCAGGTCCGGTGACTGTGGAGGCCAGGTCATCTGGCGCAGCACCCCATCACTCTCCTTCATGGTGTCACGGCTGTTTAAGGGTAACAAGAGTATACACAGTAAAAAGAGCTACTGACCGGACCCAAACTAGGGAAGAGAAAGGGTGACCCCTGTCAGACCCTCAACACTCTCCCTATGCTGCTAAAGCACATGCCCGGATCCAAATGGTGGAACGAGGCATGCCCGCGTACCTTAGACTGATGAGCCCTGTAACCCCTACAATAGTGGAAGGGGCACGGCCTCCGATGCCCTGCACAGAATAAGGAGGGAACCGGGGCCACCTCAGATCCAGTCAGGAAATCACCAGGTACATAACAAAGTCTGCACACTTAGCTGATGGAGCTGCAGCCGTAGAGAAGACGGATCCAAGGACCGCTGGCAATATCCGGAGTGCTTGCAGCAGCAGAACACAGGTCCAGAGAACTAGTAGCTAAAGGAGTGAAGATACTCAAGGCAGAGCTACAACTGAAAGGAGAAATATAATCCACGCCCTGCAATAGGAGGAGGGGTGATTTAAAGGCAGAGAAATCAAACGCAGGAGAGACAGCTGAGAGTAAGACCTCATCACAGGGGCGGAGAAACAGAACAGTGAGAAAACCTCCAACCCTAAGTGACATCATCACAGGGGTGGAGACACAGAGCTTTGAGAACGTCTCAAAGCTCTGGTAGTGACAGTACCCCCCCTTCTACGGGTGGACTCCGGACACCCAGGACCCACCTTCCCAGGATGAGCCCTATGAAATGCCCTGATAAGGCGAGTGGCTTTAATGTCCGACATCGGAACCCACATCCTCTCCTCAGGACCATAACCCTTCCAATGAACGAGGTACTGAAGAGAACCGCGGACAATGCGAGAGTCCACAATTCTGGAAACCTCAAACTCCAGATTGCCATCAACCAAAATCGGAGGAGGAGGCAAAGAGGAGGGTACCGTGGGCTGGACATATGGTTTTAAGAGAGATCTGTGAAAAACATTATGTATCTTCCAAACCCGTGGAAGATCAAGGCGGAAGGCAACAGGATTGATGACTGACAAAATTTTATAAGGCCCAATAAACTTGGGGCCCAATTTCCAGGAGGGAACCTTCAGTTTAATATTTCTTGTAGACAACCACACCAGATCACCCACATTCAGGTCCGGACCAGGCACACGTCTCTTATCAGTCACACGCTTATACTTCTCACTCATCTTTCTGAGATTACTCTGAATCTTTTGCCAAATGGTAGACAAAGACGAGGAAAATCTCTCCTCCTCAGGTAAACCAGAAAGAGCCCCTCCCGAGAATGTCCCAAACTGCGGATGGAACCCATATGCACCAAAAAATGGTGACTTATCAGAAGATTCCTGACGACGGTTGTTCAAAGCAAACTCAGCAAGAGGGAGAAATGAACACCAATCCTCCTGGTTCTCTGCCACAAAACAGCGCAAATATGTCTCCAGATTCTGATTGAGGCGCTCAGTCTGACCATTCGACTGCGGGTGAAAAGCAGAAGAGAAGGACAGCCGAACCCCCAGGCGAGAACAGAAAGCCTTCCAGAACCTGGACACAAACTGCGTGCCTCTATCGGAAACAATCTCAGAGGGAATGCCGTGCAATTTAACAATATGATCGACAAAAGCTTGCGCCAACGTTTTAGCATTGGGTAAACCAGGGAAAGGAACGAAATGAGCCATCTTGCTAAAACGGTCCACGACCACCAGGATCACCGACTTCCCCGAGGAACGAGGAAGATCCGTGATAAAGTCCATGGACAGGTGTGTCCAAGGACGGGAAGGTATGGGTAACGGGAGAAGGGAACCTGAAGGTCGTGAACGAGGGACCTTAGCGCGAGCGCACGTCTCACAAGCCGCCACAAAACCCTCCACAGACTTACGAAGAGCCGGCCACCAAAATCTCCGAGCAATGAGATCTACCGTGGCTCTACTCCCGGGGTGACCAGCAAGAACTGTATCATGATGTTCCTTAAAGAGTTTGTGACGTAGCTCAGGAGGCACGAACAACTTCCCGGAGGGACAACGGGCAGGTGCCTCAGACTGGGCAGCCTGGACCTCGGCCTCCAAATCGGAATATAGAGCAGAAACAACTACCCCCTCCGCCAAAATGGGACCCGGGTCCTCGGAGTTTCCTCCTCCCGGAAAACAGCGAGAGAGAGCATCAGCCTTCACATTCTTGATCCCAGGGCGGAAAGTAACAACAAAATTAAATCTGGAGAAGAACAGAGACCATCTGGCCTGTCTCGGATTCATACGCCTGGCCGACTCCAGGTACGCCAGATTCTTATGGTCGGTAAAAACGGTGATAGGGTGCCTGGCCCCCTCCAACCAATGGCGCCATTCCTCGAAAGCCAACTTGATGGCCAACAACTCCCTATCTCCCACATCATAGTTTCTCTCTGCCGGGGAGAGTTTTCTAGAGAAAAAGGCACAAGGTCGCCATTTGGCAGGAGAGGGGCCCTGGGACAAAACTGCACCCACACCCACCTCGGAAGCATCCACCTCAACAATAAAAGGTAAGGAAACATCGGGATGCAGCAAGATGGGAGCAGACGCAAAACTCTCTTTAATCTTAGAAAAGGCTGCAAGCGCCTCCTCCGACCAAGAGGAAAAATCCGTCCCCTTTTTTGTCATGTCAGTAAGGGGTTTGACAATAGAGGAATAATTCAAAATGAACTTTCTGTAGTAGTTAGCAAAACCCAGAAAGCGCATCAATGCCTTCTGATTTTCAGGAAGCTCCCACTCCAGCACAGCACGGACCTTCTCCGGATCCATGCGAAAACCAGAAGCAGAGAGGAGAAAACCCAGAAATTGAATCTCTGATACCATAAAAAGACATTTCTCCAGCTTGGCATACAGTTTATTTTCCCGCAGTATCTGCAGGACCTGAAAAAGATGATCCTGATGAGTCTGAACATCAGGGGAAAAAATCAAAATATCATCAAGATACACCAATACAAATTTCCCCATTAAATGATAGAAAATACTATTAACAAAATGCTGAAAGACGGCCGGAGCATTCATCAGGCCGAAAGGCATAACGAGATTCTCGAAATGCCCGTTAGGGGTATTAAAGGCCGTTTTCCATTCATCCCCCTCTCTGACCCTGACCAGGTTGTACGCGCCTCTCAGATCCAATTTGGAAAACACCTTGGCCCCAACAATTTGGTTGAAGAGGTCCGGGATCAGAGGAAGGGGATAGGGATCGCGAATCGTGATACGGTTCAGCTCCCTAAAATCTAAGCAAGGTCTCAGAGAGCCATCTTTTTTTTTAACAAAAAAAAAACCCGCGGCAACAGGCGACTTTGAGGGACGAATATGCCCCTTCTCGAGACTCTCAGAGATATAGGTTCGCATTGCGAGTCTCTCCGGTTGTGAGAGATTGTAGAGGCGTGCCTTTGGCAGCTTGGCGCCGGGAATGAGGTTAATGGGACAGTCAAACTCCCGGTGAGGAGGTAGCTCCTGAACAGCGCTCTCGGAAAACACATCCGAGAAATCAGAGAGAAATGATGGCAGAGTTTTAGTAGACACCTCAGCAAGAGTGGCTGTGAGACAATTCTCTCTACAAAAGTCACTCCACTCATTTATTTGCCTTCCTTGCCAATCAATAGTGGGGTTATGTCTAGTGAGCCAGGGTAGCCCCAAAACTAGAGGAGAAGGCAATCCGTTAAGGACAAAACAAGATATCTCCTCCACATGAGTGTCACCTACAGCTAGCCGGATATTGTGAACAATGCCTTTCAGAGATCTCTGCGAGAGTGGGGCAGAGTCAATAGCAAAAACAGGTATATCCTTTTCTAATGTACAAACCTGAAACCCATGCAAAGCTACAAATTGAGTGTCAATAAGATTGACGGCCGCTCCACTATCGACAAAAATCTCACAAGGAATGACCTTGCTCTCTAGCGCCACCCTGGCAGACAGGAGAAAACGGGAACTGCAGGTCAGAGGAAAAGCATCAATTCCCACATCAACTTTGCCCAAAGTAGCAGATGAAGCAGAACTTGATGATCTACCTCTTGAGGTTTTTCTCTTATTATCGCTCTTAGTACAGTTCAGGAATCTCCTAGACGGACAAACATTTGCCAAATGACCTATGCCCCCACAACAAAAACACACCATATTCTGAGGACTAAATCCTCTTTTATCAGGGGCAAGTCGGCCTAGCTGCATGGGCTCCTCCTCAGAGGGGAGCGAGACAGGATGAGACCCCTGCATACTGAATGAGTCCGCACCATTGCCCCTAGACTGACAATGGCTGGACGGAGAGGTCTTGTTTCTTTCCCTTAGACGCCTGTCAAGGCGTACCGCCAATGACATGGCAGACTCTAAGGATGTTGGTCTCTCATGGAAAGCAAAGGCATCTTTCAAACCCTCTGAGAGACCATGACAGAACTGACTTCGGAGTGCAGCATCATTCCAGCCTGAATCAGCTGCCCATCTCCGAAATTCAGAACAATAAAGCTCCGCAGACAGTTTGTTCTGGCATAGAACACGTAAGTTCGATTCTGCCAGAGCAACACGATCCGGGTCATCATATATCTGCCCCAGGGCCACAAAAAACCTCTCCACGGATCGCAGGGAAGGATCCCCTGATGGCAGCGAAAAAGCCCAAGTCTGAGCATTACCTCTGAGCAGGGAGATGACAATCCTCACCCTCTGTTCCTCATTACCAGAGGAGTGGGGACACAAACAAAAATGGAGTTTACATGCCTCTCTGAAGCGAACAAAATTCTCACTGCCCCCGGAGAACGTTTCCGGAAGTGAGACCTTTGGCTCGCAACAGACTCCATGAGCCGGAGCAGAGCCCAATGCTTGTAGCTGAGTCAGAGATTGACGGAGATCCGCTACTTCCAAAGAAAGACCCTGCATGCGGTCAACCAGGTCAGAAAGCGGATCCATGTCAACAAGGACGGTTTTGGTGGATTATAATGTCACGGCTGTTTAAGGGTAACAAGAGTATACACAGTAAAAAGAGCTACTGACCGGACCCAAACTAGGGAAGAGAAAGGGTGACCCCTGTCAGACCCTCAACACTCTCCCTATGCTGCTAAAGCACATGCCCGGATCCAAATGGTGGAACGAGGCATGCCCGCGTACCTTAGACTGATGAGCCCTGTAACCCCTACAATAGTGGAAGGGGCACGGCCTCCGATGCCCTGCACAGAATAAGGAGGGAACCGGGGCCACCTCAGATCCAGTCAGGAAATCACCAGGTACATAACAAAGTCTGCACACTTAGCTGATGGAGCTGCAGCCGTAGAGAAGACGGATCCAAGGACCGCTGGCAATATCCGGAGTGCTTGCAGCAGCAGAACACAGGTCCAGAGAACTAGTAGCTAAAGGAGTGAAGATACTCAAGGCAGAGCTACAACTGAAAGGAGAAATATAATCCACGCCCTGCAATAGGAGGAGGGGTGATTTAAAGGCAGAGAAATCAAACGCAGGAGAGACAGCTGAGAGTAAGACCTCATCACAGGGGCGGAGAAACAGAACAGTGAGAAAACCTCCAACCCTAAGTGACATCATCACAGGGGTGGAGACACAGAGCTTTGAGAACGTCTCAAAGCTCTGGTAGTGACACATGGTCAAGTAGCTCTTACACAGCCTGGAGGTGTGTTTGGGGTCATTGTCCTGTTGAAAAATAAATGATGGTCCAACTAAACGCAAACCGGATGGAATAGCATGTCGCTGCAAGATGCTGTGGTAGCCATGTGGGTTCAGTATGCCTTTAATTTTGAATAAATCCCCAACAGTGTCACCAGCAAAGCACCCCCACACCATCACACCTCCTCCTCCATGCTTCACGGTGGGAACCAGGCATGTAGAGTCCATCCGTTCACCTTTTCTGCGTCACACAAAGACACGGTGGTTGGAACCAAAAATCTCAAATTTGGACTCATCAGACCAAAGCACAGATTTCCAGTGGTCTAATGTCCATTCCTTGTGTTCTTTAGCCCAAACAAGTCTCTTCTGCTTGTTGCCTGTCCTTAGCAGTGGTTTCCTAGCAGATATTCTAACATGAAGGCCTGATTCACACAGTCTCCTCTTAACAGTTGTTCTAGAGATGTGTCTGCTGCTAGAACTCTGTGTGGCATTGACCTGGTCTCTAATCTGAGCTGCTGTTAACCTGCGATTTCTGAGGCTGGTGACTCGTATAAACTTATCCTCCGCAGCAGAGGTGACTCTTGGTCTTCCTTTCCTAGGGGCGGTCCGCATGTGAGCCAGTTTCATTGTAGCGCTTGATGGTTTTTGTGACTGCACTTGGGGACACTTTCAAAGTTTTCCCAATTTTTCGGACTGACTGACCTTCATTTCTTTTTTTTTTTTTTTATTAAATAATTTTTATTTGAATTTCACATAAAGAACACCTCCATAACAAAAACACGTTACTCTAAGACTAAGCAAAAATCAACCATTAACAGTTAATGATTACAGTTCCTTTTCCTACTCCCCTGTGAAGTGAAGACCATTTCAGGTGACTGCCTCTTGAAGCTCATCAAGAGAATGCCAAGAGTGTGCAAAGCAGTAATCAAAGCAAAAGTTTGAAGAACCTAGAATATGACATATTTTCAGTTGTTTCCCACTTTTTTGTTATGTATATAATTCCACATGTGTTAATTCATATTTTTGATGCCTTCAGTGTGAATCTACAATTTAATTTTCATAGTCATGAAAATAAAGAAAACTCTTTGAAAGAGAAGGTGTGTCCAAACTTTTGGTCTGTACTGTATATCTATGACAATTGTAGCAAAATGCTTGCAAGTGTCAGAAATCAATATAAATAAAAATATAGAACGTTACACAGGCAGTGTGTCCACATGTGCTCAAAAGAAAGAAAGAATGGGCACCTATAGAAACTATAAAGACAAAAATTGAAAAATATATGCCTGTTCCCCCCCAAAAAATATATATGTCAACTAATAAATAGAGTTACAAAGAGACACCCACCAAAAATGCAGGCAAGAAGGCTTCAAGAGAATATACATGTCTTACATTCTCTTAGTGTGTAAACAACTGTTTCACCGGACCTTCGTCTGGGGGTTGCATTATCCCTGTGCGTCACATTATTAAAAGACGTGGCCACCAGTCTCACACAAGCCAACCAATGTTAGTATTAGTGTGATGCTGAGCACCATAGTGCCCATCGCTCCGGTGAGATTCCTGTGTCCAACTGGAAGTGCGTAATAGACATGTGATAGCTAGTCAAGGTGACTGATTAAGAAAGGAGAGAAGCTATAGGGGTTGGTGGTCAGCCAGTTCTAATTTAAAGAGAGCCTGTCACATTGTACATTCAGTTCCACCTGTAGTATGCATGATGCTGAGCAGGAGGAGCTGAGCAGATTTATTGTTCTATAAGAAAAGATCCAGAATTACTTTTATTGTACTGAGTTAAATCCTTGCACGCTGATGAAAGAATAGGGGTTAACGATTAGATCAGTGGGGATCTTTTGACTGTCTGGTTTACCTCTGTTGTTTATGTCTGAATACTTATTCATGTCTGGAAAAACTGCTTAGGCCAAGTTCACACTTCAGTTATTTGGTCATTTATTTCCATCAGTTATTGTGAACCAAAACCAGTAATGAAGCCTACTCAGAGATAAGGTATAATGGAAAGATCTGCACCTATTCTATGTTTTTGACCCAAACCTGATTTTAGCTCACAAAAACTGATGGAAATTACTGACCCTTAGACATTCAAATAGACTTGCATTGACACTCTATACATGTCTATGACAGACTGAAATTGCAACATTGTCTCTCTTTAGGCTGTGATTCTCCACTTCACTCCTCCTACTGGAAGGTTCGAGTTCAGTTAGCAGCTGAAAAGGGAGCACGTTTATCCTCTTTTATGCCAGTTTTCTTGTGTAAAAGAATACTGAAATCTGTGCTAGCCAGGTTCTGGCATAGATAACAGTATAGGCACGTTTTCTGGCAGTGCACATAGTTATCATAGACCGACCTGTATATGCTGCCGGTCTTTGATAAAGCAGGCTCTTAGTATTTTAGTTGACATTAGTTTATATCTTTATTGCAAAATTCATAAAATAATTAAATATAGCCACAGAAACAAAGACACAAAAGCTGTAGATCAGCACAAAAGAGAGATGGAGAGAGATAAATCTTCATAGGTACATTTCGGTAGGTTTCTCCTCTTCAACAAACACTTTTATCCAATAAATAACAGTTAGCAGCTGAAAAGGGAGCACGTTTATCCTCTTTTATGCCAGTTTTCTTGTGTAAAAGAATACTGAAATCTGTGCTAGCCAGGTTCTGGCATAGATAACAGTATAGGCACGTTTTCTGGCAGTGCACATAGTTATCATATACCGACCTGTATATGTTGCCGGTCTTTGATAAAGCAGGCTCTTAGTATTTTAGTTGACATTAGTTTATATCTTTATTGCAAAATTCATAAAATAATTAAATATAGCCACAGAAACAAAGACACAAAAGCTGTAGATCAGCACAAAAGAGAGATGGAGAGAGATAAATCTTCATAGGTACATTTCGGTAGGTTTCTCCTCTTCAACAAACACTTTTATCCAATAAATAACATATGGGTCTGATATTTGCCTAACCTTTTCCAAATTATCCTTCTTTTTGTACAAACTTTGTTCAAGAAGTATTGCTGTTTACCTTTTTTTGTACAAACTTTGTTCATGAAGCATTGCTGTTTACCTTGTGATCCCACTGATCTGAATGTGGGGTTTTAGCTAGCAAAAAGCTTGTCTATTTGCTTTGTTACTGTTGAATTGCACAAAATACAAGTTGCCTTTTTCATGTTCTGCACTCAGAAAGCCTAAATGGCCTGTGCATTAAATTTTCCATTATTTGAGAGCTTTTACTAAACAAAAAAATCTCGGCACACAAAATAAGATAAAAGTAATGACTGATCATAAGAGGACTGCGAAACGGATAACAAAAGGTAAAAATAAATGAAACAGATCAAAGGAACTGATAAATGGAGATGGAAGCGGGTGCCACTTTGGCTGGTTATCAACATTCAGTTAAATTTTTTTTCTTTATTATATTATTTACTTATAAGAAAAAAATAGAAGATTTTGTAAAAATCTATCCATTTCTCCACCCAACCACCCACCTAACTCTATATCTATCTATCTATCTACAGTGGGATGCAAAAGTTTGGGCAACCTTGTTAATCATCATGATTTTCCTGTATAAATCGTTGGTTGTTATGATAAAAAAATGTCAGTTAAATATATCATATAGGAGACACACACAGTGATATTTGAGAAGTGAAATGAAGTTTATTGGATTTACAGAAAGTGCGCTATAATTGTTTAAACAAAATTAGGCAGGTGCATAAATTTGGGCACTGTTGTCATTGTATTGATTCCAAAACCTTTATAACTAATTATTGGAACTCAAATTGGCTTGGTATGCTCAGTGACCCCTGACCTACATACACAGGTGAATTTAATTATGAGAAAGAGTATTTAAGGGGGTCAATTGTAAGTTTCCCTCCTCTTTTAATTTTCTCTGAAGAGTAGCAACATGGGGGTCTCAAAACAACTCTCAAATGACCTGAAGACAAAGATTGTTCACCATCATGGTTTAGGGGAAGGATACAGAAAGCTGTCTCAGAGATTTCCGCCGTCTGTTTCCACAGTTAGGAACATATTGAGGAAATAGAAGACCACAGGCTCAGTTCAAGTTAAGGTTCAAAGTGGCAGACCAAGAAAAATCTCAGTTAGACAGAAGCGACGAATGGTGAGAATAGAGTTCAGAGTCAACCAACAGACCAGCACCAAAGACCTACAACATCATCTTGCTGCAGATGGAGTCACTGTGCATCGTTCAACCATTCGGCACACTTTACACAAGGAGATGCTGTATGCGAGAGTGATGCAGAGGAAGCCTTTTCTCTGCCCACAGCACAAAAAGTGCCGCCTGAGGTGGGCTAAAGCACATTTGGACAAGCCAGCTTCATTTTGGAATAAGGTGCTGTGGACTGATGAAACTAAAATTGAGTTATTTGGCCATAACAAGGGGCGTTATTCATGGAGGAAAAAGAACACAGCATTCCAAGAAAAACACCTGCTACCTACAGTAAAATATGGTGGTGGTTCCATCATGTTGTGGGGCTGTGTGGCCAGTGCAGGGACTGGGAATCTTGTCAAAGTTGAGGGATGCATGGATTCCACTCAGTATCAGCAGATTCTGGAGACCAATGTCCAGGAATCAGTGACAAAGCTGAAGCTGCGCCGGGGCTGGATCTTTCAACAAGACAACGACCCTAAACACTGCTCAAAATCCACTAAGGCATTTATGCAGAGGAACAAGTACAACGTTCTGGAATGGCCATCTCAGTCCCCAGACCTGAATATAATAGAAAATCTGTGGTGTGACTTAAAGAGAGCTGTCCATGCTCGGAAGCCATCAAACCTGAATGAACTAAAGATCTTTTGTAAAGAGGAATGGTCCAAAATACCTTCAACCAGAATCCAGACTCTCACTGAAACCTACAGGAAGCGTTTAGAGGCTGTAATTTCTGTAAAAGGAGGATCTACTAAATATTGATTTAATTTCTTTTTTGTGGTGCCCAAATTTATGCACCTGTTTAAACAATTATAGCACACTTTCTGTAAATCCAGTAAACCGTTTTTTCACATAAGAAGTTTTTTCCTAGTATTCATGAAAACATTTTTCAAAATTTCTTAAATCTACATAGAGGAGGGATGAAAAATTATGCTCCTGGCAGTCAAGTTCCTTGTATATCCGACAATCCTGAGTTTCTTCAAGGAACGACCAATTTTCTAGTGTGGTCTGTTTGTCTACTGCGATTTATGCAGAATCTGTATAATGCAACAGCTTTCATTCCAATGAATAGCAAGCAGAAAGCCTCCTGTAATGCTGCATTACACTTGGTTGAGGTATTTTATCTTTATAAAGGTGCTCCACTTCTTTTTCAGCCCAGGAAAAACTCTCAAATTGAAATGATACAATTTTTTGTAATTGTATGAAAAAACGTATGGCCTATTATTGCCAAGTACAAGAGAAAAACCAGCATAATATTTTGGCTAGCATTGTTCAATGTGTGACCAAAATTGATCATTGAGACCTAAACCAAAAATGTAAAAGTATACTAAACATTTCATGGGTTATATTGATACTGCACAGCATACTGATTTCCTATGAAATTAATTGCAGTACCTATGTGTGTGCAAGATACCTGGATTGTTCGCCCCACTGGGGACAGAGAATGTGAATGGTTATCATTTCTGCATAGTACTGTGTAATATTTGAGTGCTATATAATCAACAGTAAACGCATGGGCATAACCGACTTACATCTTTCTATTTAACATGTCTTAAATGTCCAAAATTACATGATTTTTCAATATTACTATCGCCATATTTCTATCCTATATGTGTCATACCTTCCCAGTGCTTGTGATATGACTTAGAATTTGATCCTGTTAATACCAAGCCAATGGGCAGGTTCCTCAGCAGGCAACTAGGCCAGGATTCCTAGGGGCAGGAGCACCAGCTAATCAGAAGCAATGTTGAAACATCCATCACACTGATGTCATCGGTCATGTAATGCCGGATGTGTCACATGGCTGAGAAGTGTTACCTACTTAAACAGGAAACAGTATTGGTGTCTTCTTCCTAAGATATGCTCATTTGCATACTGTTCTGACTCTCCTGGTTTTCTGACCCTGCTTAGACATTAACCTTGACTCTTGGATAATGATTTGGACCCTGATGTGTCTTCCTGGTTCTGACTTCTGGCATGGTATAGTTTCAGTTTTCTGATTTACCCTGATTGGTCTCCTGGTATTGACTAATGCATGCGGTATTGGCTCTGATTTATTGGTTCTGATTTGGTGTACCTTGGTCTCTCATGGTCTGACCCGGCTAGTCTGTTCTGCTTAAATCTTAGTGTGGTTGTTGATTTGTCACTAGGTTTTCTTCCTCCCCTTTTAGTCTCCAGCACTTATCTAGAGAGGAATTGTTGACCTGTTGTGGACCTCTACCTAGGGTGGATTGTGCAATTAGGTAGGGACAGTGGAATAGGTGGTTCAGGGTTCACTGCTCCCTATTATGACAGACTCATAGAATTTGACAGAATCAGAATTTTAGATGATTTGATTCTCATTCAGGAGATTTTTTGGAGAGAGCTAGAGAGAACCAGAATGTCTTACACAGCATCACAGGGCAATTGTAGAACTTTCCATTCCAATCTAATCCAATTCAAGTCCAAATCAAATTGGGCGGTCAAATCGAAGTCGAAGTGAATTTACAGAACTTGTCTCACCTCTAGTCAGAAGTTGTCTCTACTATATGTGTTTGTACATGGTCAGCCAGTAGTTGTGATGTGAATTTCATCCTCTTAAGGATTTTGATAGCATGTTGCAAAAATGTATTGTATTTGTATGGTGAAACTTGAAGTCCTTAATGTGTACTTAAACTTTGGAGTAATTTTTATTCAAAACTACAGTAAGTGGTGTAAAATGAAGTTTTCATATAGGGCTTTGGGCATGTCAGCGTTGTACAGGTGTACGGATTGCACTGGTGCCTCAAGAGCAGCAGCACAAATCACTGCTTCTGCTTGTGCCAGCTCCGATCTGCTAAAGCCTGGTGCAGATGTGCTATGCCAGGCTTTAGAGGAGCAGACACAGGCAGGAGCAGCAATGTGCTATGTAGAGCTCCTGTGCTGTCTATTCCTGCTCACTCCACTATGCAATGCATTAGCACCGTGAAATGAGAGCAGGCAGAAGCCGTGTATAGCACATCACTGCCCCTCCAAAACCTGGCATAGCATATCTATGCCAGGTTTTAGGAGAGCAGAACTGGCTCAATTAGGAGCACATGATGCTCCTGCCTGTACAGCGCTTCTGTGGCCACAGTTAAATTGGTATACCGGCACACCGTGGACATGTCACTGTACAAGTGTAGGGATTCCAAAGCATGATAGACAACTGAATTTTAGTTGTCTATTTCGTACTGAAAACCTGAAGAAAAATTAATTATATTACTAGAATTCATTTTATGCCATTTAGAGTAGTTTTGGATAAAGTTACTCTAGAGTAGGAGAACACTTTACCCTAGCAAAATTAGGGTAAAGGTAAGGGTGGGCATGTCTTTATGCATAACATGCCCAGTGCCTCTATGTATTGCAACTGTATATGATCCATTGTATTAGGTAGTGATTGGTGATAATGTAGAATACAAGTGCTGAGGGAGCTAAGTAATAGGCAAACAATTTTTGGGCACGTGATTTTTTTTTTTTAAAGCGATCATTGATCTCTAACTCATCAATATCAATCTGCATTATTAATTAGTTTAATTATGTGATGGGTGGTTTCATTGATTTACCATTTATATTGTTGACACTTGCTTAGAATTTAACAATTTTGCTGCCAGATGCTAGTGCCAAATGTGTTCTAGAAAATTGTTTGTTCTGTAAAGTCTTGTTGAGTTTTCAGTTTTGTGCTTTTCACATTTTTCATGCATGTTACAAGATACTTTGTATTCTTACGAACAGGAATGAGGTAGCTTTTTGCAGCAGAAGAACAACTCTCATTATTATTAATAAAAGGGGTAGAGTTTACAATGGTGACCTATCTTCAGGAAAGGTCATCAGTAACTGAATGCCGGTGGTCCAACACCCGTTACCCTGCCGACCTGCTGTTTGAAGAAGAGGTGGTGCTTCACCCGAGCGCTTCTTCCTCTTCATTACACTACGCTTCAAGTCCCTTCCTGCTTCACATAGTTTAATTACAAGCACTTGCTCCATTCATGTTAATTGGAGCGAGTACTTGCAATTACACTTGTTTCTAATATGACGGGCAGTGTATTCGACAGGAAGTAGTACTCGCATATAGCACCACCTCCTTTTCAAACAGGTGATTGGCAGGGGTATCGGTTGTCAGACCCCCTGCCAACAAGATGTTGATAAACAATCCTGAGGGTAGGTCATCAATATAAAACCTCTGAACAACCACTTTAACACTCAACATACAGTAGAAAATAAGCTGAAACCAACATGTAACGATGTTCATTAGAAGTTCCCAAATGATTTATTATTGTTTTAAAGGAGTTGTCTGACTTTGCAAATCTTTTTTTTTTTTTTTGCCTCCTTCCATTTTCTGTATTTCTCAGGTATGTCAGAAGTGTTTTCAGGTGGGGGTCTGGGCTCTTAGATCCCTACTGATCACTAAAATGAAGAAACCATCAATGTTCAGCTAAGTGCTTTGCCACCTTCAGAACCAAATAGGCACAGCTCTGAACGCTCCCGCTCTTTTATTAGGAAATGGCAGCTATGATACACTTGAATCCAGTGCTGACAGTGCCAGAGCAGTCAAGTTCACTCACCCTTGAGAACTCAGTGCAGTGGACTCCACCCTTGGGTCTGCATGGCCACATTTGCATGTAGGAAACCTGAACTAACGGCCCCAATAATTCGGGAAAATGGGGTGGTCAGGGATGGGATTAAAATTTTTAACAACAGGTTCCCTACTCAATGGTGGACACATGGCATCATGACTAGTTTGATGAGCGGGAGGTGCTATATTCGATTTAGCAATATTTGGTCAAAATCGAATATGTCACGGCCATGGCTATGACCGTGACTCTCTATCCGCATGCGGTTGCCTGCGGTTTCATGTGGGTTAAAACCACAGGTGAGGGCCGCTGGCTTGTGGCCTAACTTGTGGTTGCCGCGGGCAACCCGTTGGCTCATGTGTATGTGCAGCAGCAGTCTGAGCGTGGCTAGGCAGCGTGCTGCAGTAGCATGCGGTCTCATCTGACTTTTGTTAGGTGTGTGTGTTGTGTGCACGGTGTATTATGTTTTCTGTGCACTTCCCCTTATATGTGTGTTTTCCCTTCTGTGTGCTGGAAGGGTTAACTTCCTTCCCAGTGTGTGTGATGTCACTGGGTGTGGTTGACCGGTGGGTGTGGCTTTTTGGCCTATATAGCCTGAGTCTCTTGCAGGCTTCAGTAGGTTGCTTCAGCCCTGCTAGCTGGAGCAGCCTCCTGTGTATTTGATCTGCCTGTGAGAGCCACCACTGTGGTCATAAGTTTATGTTTAAGTTCAGTTTGTCTTTGTCTGTGTGATGTTCGGTCTATGCTTTCTTGTATAGTTGTGTGCTGCCATGTATCTAGGTTCCGGTGTGTGGATGTATTTGTGGACTTCAGATTTCCTGCACACTGGTCCAGTCAGCAGGGCTGTGGCAGGTGGCTGGAACTAGTGCAGCACCTGCCATATACATTGGTTTGCATTTGTGTTCCCCTTTCTCTACTGCTTGGCCTTTGGGACTCCTGATCCTCCCTGTCTTGGAGGAGTGGGTTGTCCTACTCTGTCACCTAGGTCAGGGCCGACTTGAGGGCTTGTAGGGACTTTAGGTTCCGGCGTATGAGCCCTCCTACCATCAAGGTCGGCTCATACTGACAGGAGACAGGGTCAGCGTTAGGGACGCAATAGGAGGTGACCTGCTCCCTAATGCTGTGGTCCTGGCCAAGTAGCGACCGGACATCCTCTAACAACACACGGCTGAGGATTTCCCCCATCCTCAGCCGTGACAGAATATTCGTCATTATTCTATTTATCGCGAATAATATGCGATTTAATTATTCGTGTATTGCGATTTTAACTGTATAAGGCAACTTTGCTATTGGTTGGCTATGACTATGGGTAATATGTGTATTTTATGATTATTCGCTATATTGCTATATATTCTTGTTTTAGAATATTACGAATATACTAAAAAACGAAGTTATAGCAATATAGTGAATATTCGTAAAATACACATATAGACTGCAAGTTAGCTAATATAGTGCTATAATCTTTTTTTCAATTTTTTTTTTCTCTTCTGATCTCCAGATTTGGAAAAAATGCACACTATTAAAAAATAATAATACTTTAGCACTATATTAGCTAAATTGCAGTCTATATGTGTATTTTATGAATATTCGCTATATTGCTATAACTTCTTGTTTTAGAATATGACGAATATTCTAAAAAACAAAGTTATAGCAATATAGCAAATATTTTCATTATTTAGAATTTTTGTCTTTTTTTTTTTTTCAATCTGTACTGTTATTCCACTTTGGCTTACTCCTCCCCGACACGAGAGATTCTGTGTGTCCAGCATGACTGGTGCTAATGATTATTCATGATCATATAATGTGGAGGTGTGGGTGCAAGTAATTGACTATGTTTACAGGTGTTTTAGCATTAGAACTAATCTTAATCCCAAAATATGTATGTTGGCACTCCATCAACTGAGATACGGATTAGAGTTTTGCATTCTTTGTGACAAGCCTTTTTTTTAGCACCGATAAATTACTGAAATTTAAGCGGATTAAGTGGTCTCATACATAATAGTGTCCTTGAGATAAACGATAATATAATTATTTGGCATTTGAGTCTTGACCTGCATATCAGTCACCCCCTGACATAGATGAGTATTGTTCTAAACACGACCTTAGGAAAGGTTGTTAAAGTATTTGAAGATTAGAGATATTAAAAGGTGATAAAGAAATGAATATTTTAAATTACTCAAATGTTTTACCTCGGGATCAATTTCAATAAACATAGCTATGATCACACTTGATTTTGCTAAAAAGTTTCCACAATTAAATCTATCCATCAACATGTACAATTAAGTTAACAAAAATAAAAAATAGATTCATCACTGCCAATTTCTGTAGCATTTTCATGCTACTAGATATTAGGGAGACAATTGTAGATGTGATTAGATAGAGTAAAGTCAGATATTTTATTTGTAACTATAAATTTAACCTACAAATCGATTCTAATCAAATCAAATTCAGATTCCTGCCAAATTCTAAACTTTTGTGAGTCGATTTGGATAAAACCACCAGCCACCATTTTAAAGATCAGAAGACAGAGAAGAAGCCACCTGTCACCAAAAACGAATTATTTATGGGCCATGTTTTAAATAAAAAATTTAATATGGCAGTGCATTGTGTTACTAAACCACAAAATATCATACATTACTTTTTGGAACAATTTGAGCCCTTTTTAATCAGGTCAAAGTTATTTGTATCCGAATTGAACATGACAGAGAAACATATTAGAGATTAGCGAACCTTTAAAGATTCATTTTAGTTCAGGTTTACCAAATTTTTTTAATAATTCAACTACAAATATGAGAGGGAGGGAGAGAATACATCACATCCCCTTATCAGAGCTAAGCAGATAGAATCAGTTCTAGTTAGGAGGCCTTGGGATAACCTCTGGGTGGGTACTATTTCTATTATGGAGATCAGTTAATATATGTGATGACTATTGTAGGGTAGGCAACGTTCCTCTGAGTTTGATAAATGCTTAGAAAAGCTAATTTGAATATATTTCCAAGAAACCCAAAGGGGCATTGCCTGGCCTACAATACTACACACACATACTCCTAGACAATGCAAATATGTTGCCAATAAACCCTCAGTAGCATAATAGACTAACTCTCTCTCTCTCTTATTTGCCAAAAATAAAAATCACAAAAATTTCAACTTTAGGGAAATTCAGGCTGAATTCCAAACCAAGAGAATCGATTTGCTCATCCATAATACATATGCTTTAAACTTTGTAGCTGCCAACATCAGACTTATACACCAGTTATATGACATGTATATACTGAATTAAGTTATTTATTTTTAAAAAGTATATGTTAGCAATGTACAGGGCTAATATTAGGAGCTAGATATTGTAGAGTATATTCTCCATATGAGTCACCATTGCTATAAAGTAAACAGTGACAAAAAATTGTAATAAAAATGAGTAAAAATAGAGTAAAGGCAAACTTTTAAGTTCAGTCTATGAACTTGTCATGTCAACTTTGATTGAACTCTAAAATGTCATTAGCTATAAATGCATGCACAGTACAGAGTTGTGAATAAAATCATCACATAGTAAAACCTGATGACTATTGGAAAGCAAATATATTAATAATGCTAAGAGCGAGAAAAGTCAATTAAACTGCCCTGTAAAAGCCCATTTACTGTTTATCTTGGTGCCATACAAATGCAATATTTTCATGGTACTGAATGATTAAAGGGCAGCTGTCTGCATGAATAATCTTTCAATTTATATTATGTGTTGACATTTATATCCATATGAAATACAGTATCTTGCTTATATTCTGCATACAATTAAGATTTTTGCACACAATGCAACATAAAGTATAGAGGCACTACAGGGTACCCATAGTTTTCTATGATGCCCTACCTTTGTATGTTCCAGATTTCATATAAAGGCATATAGGTTAAAGGGGAGCAAATTGATTCCATAGAATCTAAATGTGACCCAAATTTTTGAAAGAGAGAGAACTTTTCCAGGAATGTAAAATCAGGTGGAATCGATTTACACCCCAATTTTTTGGCTGATTTGGACAAAGTTGACCAAAACCAATTTTAGGAAATTTGTTCATCTCTGATATGGATCTTTCTTCTCTGTCAAATTCCAAGAAAATCCAAATTAAAAGAGATTGTTCCATGCTCAATCAGAGTCTCACTAACAATGGGTAACCATTCTGAGGTGGTGCACATGGAAGAGCCAATGGCAACATACTTTATGCAGGACAAATTAAGGTATACCTTCAAAATCATGTAACCATTGGCTCTACTTGGGTAGTTTTGGAGAAGAGGAGGAATTTGCCAGGGGCATGGTCTCTAAACGAGAAGATCTTAGATATACCATATGGCTCTCCATGGAGTCTAAAGGTTCTTTTACAAAGACTGGTAATCAGGGCAATTATTGGGGATGTTTGAAAAAACGCTTGTTCCTGATAATTGTCCTGTGTTTCTAGCAGTCACCTAACGAAGATGTGAGATTAACAAGATCGTGTGAGATGTGAGGCCATATAAAATATAAAAGGGGTTATTGTGGAAATTATATTGATGATATCAGATTGGTGGGGCAACAGCCTTTTCCTAGGCTATTTGACGTCACTATACATTGGTCACATGGCCTAGTTGCATCTCAACCCCATTGAAGTGAATTGGGCTGAGTTGCAACACCAAGCATACACCGCTGCTATACCATGTATGGCGCTGTGCTTGTGAGCTGCTGGGAGCTCCGATGAGTGCCGTGACTTACTGAAACAGCTGATCGGCACCGATGTGATAATAATGACCGACCCTTAGGATAAGCTTTTTAATCTGCCACCAAATTAAGCATCATGAGTTGTGGGTACACGACTGAAAAAGTGTAAATTCATTAAACTGAAAGAATCGATTTGTACAAATCCATCTGCATATACCTAAAAAGGACCTTAAGGTCACTTCAGTACTCTACTATGTACCCTGGGCTCCACATGCCCCCATCCAGACTTCTGCACATTGCCTTAACTAAGAAGTACAGGTCATTAATTGCTTACAAATAATATAAAGGCAATTTGAATTAACGGTATACTGATATTCTGATAAATCACCCCCCACATGGCACGTCTATAAGAATATTTTTTATTTATTTATTTATTTACTTTTGTACAGTATAATACAATTCTTTATGTAACTGTTTGAATATATTCCTATTATGTTACAGTCCAGGTGCTAGCTATCGAGCCACTCTATGGATATTGATATATAAATAATAGATGCTATAATAGGATGTTTTCTAAATGCTTACAGGGATATTCACATTTTAGGTTTTTCTAAGTGATCTGGCCCAGGAGCATTAAACTATAAGAAACATCATTAATTGCCATGAAGTATGTCCAGGTAATTGGTATTAAACTTCTAATTATCTGCAAATAATTCTTCAGAGGGCGAGACAGAGGTATAATTAGAAGTACAACACACTGCTCGGATTATGAAAACATGAGGACGATGAATTCTTTGATGATGTTAGGTCAGGTTTCCCCATCCTATACACTGCAGTTTTCTAGCTGAGATATTTTATTATAAACTGGTGAACTGGATCTTTGACAATTTTACTGTGATTTTAGAGAATATCGCTATTTTCTGTTATCTTTTTTGGTAGTTGTGAATCTTCACTATTTTATTTCATTGCGATAATACATAATGTCATCCGAGGCAAAAGCTGAAAAACGTTGTATCGTTTTTGACCAGATTTAAGGAGCTCTACTTGCTCCCAAAGTTTCATTGACCTTTTTGGAGATCTATTACTTTTCGAAAGCCAAAGCCTGAACTGGGCATAAAAATGGAGCAGTTTGTTGTGAGGCACTTAGGAGTCATAAAAATAAATAGAACTATAAACTGTATCAAACAATCCTTTATAAGTGACTATTCTTATCAGCTACACAGGAGTTTGTATAAGGAATACACAAAATACAACTTTTGATGCCCACAAATATTGGGCATCATTTATTATGGCTCCTTATGCCAAATTTGGGCATAGAAGAGTCACAGGCCCATTTTTTAAACACAGATGTGCCTACATTTTAGCGCACACACTTTTTTCTATGTCGCTCTCAACCATGGGGATTGGCAGGAGAGGTGCGGGACATGGAGGGGGCCAGGCCGTGAGCCCTGGCTAATTCGATAACCTTTCGTGGCATAATAAAGATTGAAATCTACCTCAGACAGATGCCGGAGGATATTTCAATCTAGGAACATGGATAAATTAAGTGCATCCTTTTACTGCATAGACCAGAGTAAAATGCCGGTTTTTGATAAATGACCCCCACTGTGCCCATTAAACACATTGTAATCACCAATGCAGAATACTAATAACAGCTAAGAGAAAGAGACCTAGGAAGAGGGGAGAAAGGGGAATCTAAAGGATAAATGCTCAACAACGAGGTGCAGAGACAGATTTATAATCTGAGCTAACGATTAGACAGTGTAAGCTACATGAAGTCCAACTTACAAAACATCTGGCCACTCCTTAGTAAATATAAACTGCTAGACAGGGTGAAAACCACATTTAAAATACATCATATTTTTGGCCTACTCTACTGACCAAACAGGGAAAATCACTCCACTCAGACACAGAGCTTTTGACAAAGTTCACCCGTAGATCAGATAGTCTAAAGTTACCAAATTGGCTCATCTTAGATGATAAATTTGGTGCATCATAGATACTTTTGTCTAACTTTACACCACTTACTTGTTGGCCAAAATGGCAATGCCAGGATTCATTGGGCTCAAATTGTGAGAGTGGTTCAGGCTTTATTTTCACTTAAAGGGAGTCTGTCAGCACATTTACCCCTTTTTAACAGTTCACATAGCGCTGTAGCCGCAACACAGATGATTAAAACGGTACCTTTATATGCTTTTGTGGACTTTTAAAACTGCCAAAAACGAACTTTGATGCATATGTAAATGAGGGCTCGCAAGTGCCCAGGGCGGCGTCCACCATGTTGGAGCCCAGGCAGCTCTGCCTCTTCGGCTCTTATCCCCGCCCAGCCTCTTCCTCTGCCCGCCCTTCTGTTTTCTCTCCCCCTCAGTGAGATCCCATGCCTACGCGATGACTTCCTCGGTCGGGGCATGCGCATAAGCTACTGCGATGCCGTGCCAGCAATGGGCATCACAGTGCGCATGCCCCGGCCAAGGAAGTTATCGCGTACGCACGGGATCTCGCTGAGGGGAAGAGAAAACAGATGGGTGGGCAGAGGAAGAGGCAGAGCTGCCTGGGCTCCAACGCGGTGGACGCCGCCCCGGGCACTTGCGAGCCCTCATTTACATATGCATCAAAGTTTGTTTTTGGCAGTTTTAAAAGTCCACAAAAGCATATAAAGGTACCATTTTAATCATCTGTGTTGCGGCTACAGCGCTATGGGGGGGTAAATGTGCTGACAGACTCCATTTACCATCAGTCACCACAGAGTCCAGACCTAAACCCCATTAAGAATCTTTGGGATGTGCTAGTGAAGAATTTAAGATCTTGGGGAAAAATTAATGCAGCAGTGTACAGAAATAAATGTTGTGACATTGCAGAAGCTTGTGCAAACTATGCCACAGCAAATGTGTGCCATAATCAAAGCTAAAACTCAACTAGGTACTTAATCATATACAGGTTTCCCGAGAAACAACTCTATGAGCATTTGTTAAAACAATTCTTCATGATATTTAAAATAGGTTAAATTGGACTTTTTACCATATACAGTAGTGCATGAGTAGGAACACTAGGGATAGGTGAGGAAAGTACAACAAAGAGAATACAAATGTGACTGCTCACTGGGAGGTACAACTGCCAATTGTTAGCCCAGTGCTCCATGCCTGCGCTGCTGGCCCTACATGCGGGCACCGGGCTCTCTTATTCCCTCCTACTTAACACATTCTCAAAATAAAAAGTAGTACTCTCCTAATAGCATGGTACTTTCAACAAATGCCAAAGAGATATCTCCCAGGGAAAGAGAACCATCTTTATAGAGCCACCTTTTGGAAGTGGCTTCCAACAAGTCAGAGTTACACTTTTTAACAAATCTTGGGATATGACAATAAAAAAATAGGCAATAGTGATGCTATATTCGATTTCGCTATATTTCACGAATATTCGATTGAATATTCGTCTTATATTCGTCGGAAACGAATATTTGTCATTATTCTATTTATTGCGAAAAATATGCGATTTAATTATTCGCGTATTGCGATTTTTAACTGTATAAGGCAACTTTCCTAACTTGGCTAGGCTATATGTGTATTTTACGAATATTCGCTATATTGCTATATATTCTTGTTTTAGAATATGCCGAATATTCTAAAAAACTAAGTTATAGCAATATCGTAAAATACACATATAGACTGCAATTTAACTAAGGGATCTTTCACACTTGCGTTCTTTTCTTCCGGCATTGAGTTCCGTCGTCGGTGCGCTATGCTGGAAGAATCCTGATCAGGATTATCCCCATGCATTCTGAATGGAGAGAAATCCGTTCAGGATGCATCAGGATGTCTTCAGTTCCGGACCGGAACGTTTTTTGGCCGGAGAAAATACTGCAGCATGCTGCGCTTTTTGCTCCGGCCAAAAATCCTGAACACTTGCCGCAAGGCCGGATCCGGAATTAATGCCCATTGAAAGGCATTAATCCGGATCCGGCCTTAAGCTAAACGTCGTTTCGGCGCATTGCCGGATCCGACGTTGAGCTTTTTCTGAATGGTTACCATGGCTGCCGGGACGCTAAAGTCCTGGCAGCCATGGTAAAGTGTAGTGGGGAGCGGGGGAGCAGTATACTTACCGTCCATGCGGCTCCCGGGGCGCTCCAGAGTGACGTCAGGGCGCCCCACGCGCATGGATGACGTGATCGCATGGACACATCATCCATGCGCATGTGGCGCTCTGACGTCATTCTGGAGCACCCCGGGAGCCGCACGGACGGTAAGTATACTGCTCCCCCGCTCCCCACTACTACTATGGCAACCAGGACTTTAATAGCGTCCTGGCTGCCATAGTAACACTGAACGCATTTTGAAGACGGATCCGTCTTCAAATGCTTTCAGTTCACTTGCGTTTTTCCGGATCCGGCGTGTAATTCCAGGAAATGGAGTACACGTCGGATCTGGACAACGCAAGTGTGAAAGAGACCTAATATAGTGCTATAATCTTTTTTTTTATAGTCAAATTTTTGGGGTCTCTTCTGAATTTAAGATTTGGAAAAAATACTATAGCACTATATTAGCTAAATTGCAGTCTATATCTGTATTTTATGAATATTCACTATATTGCTAACACTTCGTTTTTTAGAATATGACGAATATTCCAAAAAACTAAGTTATAGCAATATAGCGAATATATTAGTTATTTAGAATATTCATCTTTTTTTTTTTCAATCTGTTTTGTTATTCCACTTTGGCATACTCCTCCCCAACAAGCGTCCCCGTCACCATGGGAACACCTGAGATCGTTAAAACTCAGATCCGATGGTATATTGTAACCCACAGGCGTTCCCATGGTGATGGGGATGCTTGTAAGGGAGGAGTATGAGAACAACTGTACAGATTGGAAAAAAAGCGTGAATATTTTAAATAACGAATATATTCGCTATATTGCTATATATTCGTTTTTTAGAATATTCAGCATTTTTTTCCATAAGAAAACATGATTCCTTCCTGTAGGCCTCATTGACTCACAAGAAAGAAGCAGGGAGGAATTATGTTTTCAGGTGTTAAAAAATGATGAATATTCGATATAGCGAATATATAGCATTATATTCAAAATATTTGCGAATCAGCGAAGTTGCGATATTCAAAATTAATATTCGCTATTCAAATATTTGCGCTCAACACTAATAGCCAAGCCAAATATCCATCCATAGACAGCTGTTTCAGTAGGGTTTTGGCTGGCTAAGTGTAATGCCTTGGATGAATCTAAGAGACTTATTGGCAATGCTCCATGGGAAAATAATGTGTAAAGAGTCATATCTCAAAGCTTGTTAAAAAGTCGGACTTTGACTTCCAAAGGGTGGCACTAGAAAGATATTTACCTTTCCCTAGGAGACAACCCTTTGCAAATTATTTTCCCATGGAGAATAGCCATGAAGTCTCCATACACAGCTGGTCTCTTTAAGGAGAGCCATTACCCTGCCTAAGTTTTAGCAACTGAAAAATAGAAAAAAGTGCACATACAAGATCTAAAGTGGAAAAATACTCATCTGAATGGAGGGATTTTCCATTTTGGCTCATTTAAGGGATGATTTACACAATCTGGCCTAGGAAACATGGCCCATGTTTAGGCTACATCTCCTGGACCAACTGCTGCTCCTCGAACTAAAGGCATCATATTAATTTATGATTCAGTCAGTTCATATCTGAACAGTCTATTGTACAGTACTCACATCATCATGTAAGCACAGAACAATAGACCTATAAATTAGATATGAACTGACTGTATAATAAAACACTATGATGCAGTTAGGTCAGATAAGGAGAGCCACAGTCGGTCTGAGAGATGCGGCTGATACATGCCATGTTTCCCAGGCCAAGCACAGTCATGTGAATCAGCCCTAACTGCATTTTTCTATTCCCTATATTCGTAATTTCGAATATTCGATTTTTTTTTTTATCAGTGCAGATGATCCCTCCCTGCTTGTAGCTTGTGGGCCAATGAGAAGGCTGCAATATCTTTGACTGTAGTAGTGTTGATTGCAAATTTTCGTAATGCGAATTTTGATCGCAAATTTTTTAATTGCCGATTTCCACAATCAAGAAAATAATGACTGGAGATAACGAATTCTCGAATTCACGAATATATGGCAAATATTCGCCCAAATATTTGCCAAATATCAAGAATTCGAATATTGCCCCCTGCCGCTCATCACTACCAATAACCCAGATTTTCAGTGCCTGCTGCCAGTGTGAACATTGAGACGACTGAACAAATACCCACCTCTAGCAGTGACTACTTTTTGTAGTTGTAATTTTAAATACAATCGGTCTCATAACTATTTATAGTACTAGCTTCTTCTTTTGGGGCTAGAAAGACCTTTTTAGCAGCTGCATCCTCAGCTTCCCAATAGTTTTGCTCCTGCTTTATCCTTCAATTGACCAAATAGGTATTTAAACTGAAAATACTAAATGTTGGGCATATTGTTACTGTTTTGCATTCTGCTTTTATTCCTCTGGTGCAGCATATCAGCGTACAAAGGCAACCCCTACAGTGTTCCACCACTGTGTTCAAAAACTGTGGCTAAGCATTGTAATGTGTTCCAAGAACCCTATCTCAAGTTAGTTGCTATATTCTCTATATTTAAGCCCTGGAAACTTTCTCAACATGTCTTTATTTCTAGATTTCTGCTACTCCTGTCCTAGCTCCTTTCTTTTGAGATTTAGATACCTGTGGTTCTATGCATTGTTCTGGGGTAAGCACATATAAAAGGAACAGAACTGGTAAAGTAGCTGAAGTATAATACGTAAGGATCAAGCACAAGTTGCCTTTTCTGCAGCATCTTCTGAAGTCTCGCTAAAGTGTTACTTAGATTATGTCCCTGGGGTGGACTTCCTTGTTGTTGAGCCTCAGGGGGACTCATATAAGAGTCTGAATGTTTAGATTTTATTTTATTTTTTTGGATGATGGTGTTATGGTTCCTTAAACACAAATTAAAAAAGAGCAATGACTCATTTTGGATACATTGAATGTTCTTGTATCTATAAAAATGTTATAATTAACTATTTTTGTCTAGCAACATAGCCGTAATATTTCCAAGCAAATAAACAAAAGTAAAAAAAAAAGTAAACCTAATAAGTATTTCTAACCCTTTTAGTCACTGACATGAGGACAGTTTTGTAAAAATAGTTTTTTCCGCTTCAGCAAGAAAATTTGATCTCCCTGGGGAATAGCCTAAAATAAAGAATTGAACAGCATTTAGCTAGCAGATTCAGCACTGTAGTTCCCATTCACCCAGCTAGCTGGTGGTATCACATTAACAACATGCGACCACTGCAGCCAATCATTGGCCTCTTTATTGCACCACAGAGGTGAGCTATTGGCTGCACTAGTGACCAGTGGAGTACCTGCTAAATATATTGATACACATATTACTACATTTTTTTTTCTACTTGAACACATTATTGATTCTCATAGTAATCCATAGTAAAGTTTAGACAAAAAATATGGCTTTCTATGATTCTTACTTGGGTGTCTGTTGTTATAGCTGGATCTTGTGATAATATTTTGCTTAAAGGGACACTTTTGCCCCAAAATTTGCTTTGTAACTCAATATTTCTAGAACATAATTTGTAATGAATTATTGGCTGTTTTTCATTTTCCTTTTGGCAGTATTATGCCAATGAAAATTTAATGCAAAATATTGTCGTTCTGTAGTAGTCGGCACAGAGAAATCGTACATAAAAAGCGATCTCTTTGCTATTTTATTACTGCTGTGAGGGAAAGATGTTATGTACTAGTATAATAATATATTTAGAATTTAGGATGATAATATGACATTGCTATTGTTCCCACAGAAAAGCATTGCCCTGATTAGTATAATGTGCATTACTCTAATTGAGTAACTACAGAGGGGCTAGGGTTGCAGAGAACAGTCTGAGTAAAAAAAAATAAGAGAGGCTGTTTGCTATGCTAAAAGTCCAAACAAAGGAGGAAGTTAAAGAGCCAGGACAGGAAGTAGAATTCACAAAGTGAATTCAAAATATTATATCTAGAAACCACCCATTCCTTTTTGTAAAGAATACAAATAAGTATAGAGCTAATAAATTAGTTTAAAAAAAGTTGATAGTGTCTCTTTAAAGACCTGTAATAGTATTATTATGTATAGGTTAATACTATGTTGTCTGCAAAAAACTTTCCCTGATAGGTAGATATTGACATTAGTTCTAGTCTTTAATAGAACTGCAAACAGAAAGTCTGGGAACAAGTCTGCCTCCTCTAAACTACTTTTTCTCCAATATCCCATGTTCTAGAACTTCTATATAAAGAAATTTACATTGATAGTAGGAAAAAGGAGTGCCAGAAAAACGATTTACAAGTACAGGTAAAGGATAGGGAGGAATCATTTTACAACATCTTAGTGCAGGGAGAGACGTCAGAAGGCACTAGGGACAGTGCTAGAAAAGCAATATACAAGTGCAGGGAAATATTATTTGGGGAAAAAATAGCCATTATACAGCTCTGTCATTCCAATTAGTTATATGTGTTGAAAGAGTACAGAAAGAAAAAATTTAAAGCACTAGTGCAGTTATTTGTGGCAAAAGCGTTTAGTGGCCTATTTTATTATAGAAAGAAAAAAACATACGCACTTTACTTGTGCAGTTATTTGTGGCAAAAGCGTTTAGTGGTCTATTTCAGTACAAAAAGAAAACTATATACGCAATTCACTGGTGCATTTATTTCTGCTAAAAGCCTTTAGTGGCCTATTTCAGTAGAAAAATATATTCTCAGTTCACTTCTGCAGTTATATGTGTTGAAAGCGTTTAGCGGCCTATTTAAGTACAGAAAGAAAAATATATACGCACTTCACTAGTGCATTTATTTCTGCTGAAAGTGTTTACTGGCCTATTTAAGTACAAAAAGAAAAAAATATTCTCAGTTCACTTCTGCAGTTATATGTGTTTAAAGCATACAGAAAGAAAAAAATATACGCACTTCATTGGTGCAGTTATTGGTGGCAAAAGCGTTTGGTGGCCTATTTCAGTACAGAAAGAAAAATATACACACTTCACTGGTGCAGTTCTTTGTGGCAAAAGGGTTTAGTGGCCTATTAGCAGGGTGGCAGCAGTGGGAGGTCTGGAGCCAAACATGCCCTGGGTAGACCAACTGCTTCGCAGCAGCCTACCTACCTGGGAAGTAGTGGTGCAGGGGTTCATGGAAGTAGCAGCGGCAGCAGTCAGTCAGTGCCGTGGTTATATGTTTTATTTTGTATTTCAGTACAAAAATAAAAATATATTCTCAGTTCACTTCGGCAGTTATTTGTGTTAAAAGCGTTTAGTGGCCTATTTTAGAACAAAAAGAAAAATACATTTGCAGTTCACATCGGTGGTTATATATGTTGAAAGCATTTAGTGGCCTATTTCAGTACAAAATGAAAAATATATTATCAGTTCACGTCGGCGGTTGTATGTCTTGAACGTGTTTAGTGGCCTATTTCAGTACAAAAAGATAAATATATTCTCAGTTCACATCGGCGGTTATATGTGTTGAAAGCATGGCTGAGAGTCAGCATGGTGGTAGCTGTGGGAAGTCGGGAGCCAAATGTGCCCGGGGTAGACCACCTGCTTCGCAGCAGCCTACCTGCCTGGGAAGTAGTGGTGCGGGGGTTCACGGAAGTAGTGGCGGTAGCAGTCAGTCAGTGTGGTGATTATATGCGTTATTTTGTATTTCAGTACAAAAAGAAAAATATATTCTCAGTTCACGTCAGCGGTTATTAGTGGTGCAGAGGTTCATGGAAGCAGCGGCGGTAGCAGTCAGTCAGTGCGGACTGTTGGGGGGAAAATCACCTACTCGGTGGTGTGGCAGTATTTTGTTAAGCCGCCAGAGGAGGTTAACATGGCCATATGTAGAATATGTGGGCAGAAGGCGAAGCCACAGAAGTTGGCAGCACAGCCCTGCGTAAACATATGCAGCGTCACCATATGTGGTATCCTGATGCTGCTGCTGCTACTGCCATCTCCACACTATGTCACCTTGCCACTCTGTGGTATCCTGATTCTGCTGCTGCTACTGCTATCTTCACACTATGTCACATTTCCACTCTGTGGTATCCTGCTGCCATCTCCACACTTTGTCATCTTGCCACTCTGTGGTGTCCTCCTTATGCTGCTGCTGCTACTGTCATCCCCACACTATGTCACCTTGCCACTCTGTGGTATCCTGATGCTGCTCCTGCTACAGCGATCTCCACACTATGTCAACTTGCCACTCTGTGGTATCATGATGCTGCTGCTTATTCCATGTCCACACTATGTCACCTTGCCACTCTGTGGTATCCTCCTGATGCTGCTACTGACATCTCCACACTATGTCACCTTGCCACTCTTTGGTATCCTGATTCTGCTGCTGCTACTGCTATCTTCACACTATGTCACATTTCCACTCTGTGGTATCCTGCTGCCATCTCCACACTTTGTCATCTTGCCACTCTGTGGTGTCCTCCTTATGCTGCTGCTGCTACTGTCATCCCCACACTATGTCACCTTGCCACTCTGTGGTATCCTGATGCTGCTCCTGCTACAGCGATCTCCACACTATGTCAACTTGCCACTCTGTGGTATCATGATGCTGCTGCTTATTCCATGTCCACACTATGTCACCTTGCCACTCTGTGGTATCCTCCTGATGCTGCTGCTGCTACTGACATCTCCACACTATGTCACCTTGCCACTCTTTGGTATCCTGATTCTGCTGCTGCTACTGCTATCTTCACACTATGTCACATTTCCACTCTGTGGTATCCTGCTGCTGCTGCCATCTCCACACTTGGTCATCTTGCCACTCTGTGGTGTCCTCCTTATGCTGCTACTGTCATTCCCACACTATGTCACCTTGCCACTCTTTGGTATCCTGATGCTGCTCCTGCTACTGCCATCTCCACACTATGTCAACTTGCCACTCTGTGGTATCATGATGCTGCTGCTTCTTCCATGTCCACACTAGGTCACCTTGCCACTCTGTGGTATCCTACTGCTGCTGTTGCTGCTACTGCCATCTCCACACTAGGTCACCTTGCCACTCTGTGGTATCCTGATGCTGCTACTACTGCCATCTCCACACCTGGTTACCTTGCCACTCTGTTATATCCTCCTGATGCTGCTGCTGCTACTGCCATCTCCACACTATGTCACCTTGCCACTCTGTGTTATCCTCCTGATACAGCTGATGCTGCTACTGTCATCTCCACACTATGTCACTTTCCACTCCGTGGTATATTGATGCTGCTGCTGCTACTGCCATCTCCACACTATGTCACTTTTCCACTCTGTGGTATATTGCTGCTGCTACTGCCATCTCCACACTATGTCACCCTCCCACTCTGTGGTATCCTGATGCTGCTGATGCTACTGCCATCTCCACACTATGTTGCATTGCCACTCTGTGGTATCCTGATGCTGCTGCTACTTCCATATTCACACTTGATCACCTTGCCACTTTGTGGTACCCTGATGATGATGCTGCTGCTACTGCGAATCTCCACACTATGTCACCTTGCCACTCTGTGGTATTCCACTGATGCTACTGCTGCTGCTTCTGCCATCTCCACACTATGTCACCCTCCCACTCTGTGGTATCCTGATGCTGATGTTGCTGCTACTGCCATCTCCACACTATGTCGCCTTGCCACTCTGTGGTATCCTGATCCTGCTGCTACTGCCATCTCCACACTTGGTCACCTTGCCACTTTGTGGTACCCTGATGATGATGCTGCTGCTACTGCCATCTCCACACTATGTCACCTTGCCACTCTGTGGTATCTTGATGCTGCTGCCATCTCCACACAATGTCGCCTTGCCACTCTGTGGTATCCTGATGCTGCTGCTGCTACTGCCATCTCCACACTATGTCACCTTGTCACTCTGTGACCTTCTCCTGATGCTGCTGCCGCCACCTCCACACTCTGTCATTGAGCCAATCTGTGGTCTTCTCATGCTGCTGCCAACTACAGACTCGTTCATTGTGCCACTCAGTGGCCTCCTCATACTGCTGATACCTCCACACTATGTCACCTTGCCACTCTATTGCCTCCTCCTGATGCTGCTACTGCCACCACTTCCACACTCTTTCATTGGGGCACTCTGTGGTCTCCTCATGCTGCTGCCAACTCCAGACTCTGTAATTGTGCCACTTGGTGGCCTCCTCATACTGCTGCCAACTCCAGACTCGGTCATTGTGACACTAAGTGGCCTCCTCATACTGCTGAGAACTCCAGACTCTGTCAGTGTGCCACTTGGTGGCCTCCTCATACTGCTGACACTTCCACACTTTGTTGTGGAGCAACTCTGTGGCCTCATCATGCTGCTGCCACCTCCACAATCACTTGTCGTCATGCTACTCTGTGGCCTCCTGATGCCGATGCCACCTCCAGACTCGATCATTGTGCCACACGGTGGCATTCTCATACCTCTGCCACCTCCAGACTTGTTAATTGTGCCACTCGGTGGCCTCCTCCTGATGCTGCTGCTGCCACCTCCATACTCTGTCATTGGGCCACTCTGTAGTCTCCTCATGCTGCTGCCGAATCCAGACTCCTTTATTGTGCCACTCGGTAACCTTCTCATACTGCTGTCAACTCCAGACTTAATCATTGTACCACTCATTGGCCTTTTACTGCTGCCAACTCCAGACTCTGTAAGTGTGCCACTCTGTGGCCCCTTGATGCTGCTGCCACCTTCAGACTCAGTTATTGTGCCACTATGTGGCCTCCTCATGCTGCTGCCACCTCCACAACCTCTTGTCGTCATGCTACTCTGGCCTCCTCATGCTGCTGACACCTCCAAACTTTGTCTTCGTGACACTCTGTTACCTTCTCATGCTGCTGCCACCTCCACAAACTTTTGTCGTCGTGCCACTCTGTGGCCTCCTGATGCTGCCGCCACCTCCACAAACTTTTGTCGTCGTGCAACTCTGTGGCCTCCTGATGCTGTCGCCACCTCCAGTCATTAGGCCACTCTATGGTCTCATCATGCTGCCTCCACCTCACCACTATGTCATAGGTCCACTCTTTGGACTTCTCATGCTGTTCCCACCCTCCCCACTTCATGACTGGGCCACTATTTTGCCTTTTGGCCTGGTTGACATCATGATTTATTTGACCTTTCTTCTTATCTGTCAGAAGGAAGGAAAAATGATACGCACATTGGATCCTGTCTGTGTAGCAGCTGTAAGGCCTGTATGGTCCTATCAGAATTGGCTTATGATTTGGTAGCTAAAATCAGGAGTGGGTACAAAACACAGAAGACATGCAAATATTCGATTCACATATCATCTTTTTAGATCCACTCCTGTCAGGGGGCTTTACTTGTATAAGCGTTTAATAGAACAGATTCTGTAGACATCTATGTGGAATCAGCTGGCAACGGAGTAAAAGGAGTGTACTTCTTCTTGTCCCTAACATCGACCTTTAAGGCTGAGTTCATACTTGAGTTATTTGGTCTATGTTGGCCCTGTGACTGCCCTAATAAGTGAGGTGTGCAGTGATTCTAAGAGCGACGCCTGTCATCTGCATGTCATACAGACCACAGTATTATTTCACTACCAAAGCAGACTCCCTATGTGTGTTACTGCAAGGCACAGTGTTCTACACCACTAAGGGTCTTAGCAGCCAGGAAATAGACATTTTTTAATGTAATTTGGCGCGAATATATTCAATCAAACCAAATTTTTCCCCAAAAATTCTGCAAACCGGTGAATCACATTTTTTAAACATTTGGTCATCTCTAATTAGGAGCCATAACTTTCCATGCATTTAATGTGTTCAATTTATAACATTCTTGGTTGCTATTGCTAATCCTATACACTTACAATACACTGTGTATGTACAGTATAATACATATAAAATATTTTATGACTTACAATAACTAAGCCATGAGGTTCACTATTTTTACTATCAAATTATAATTGATGTATTTCTTATTTGCAAACAATCCTGCCTTAGCAGAGCACATGCAATTCGATATTGACTTTGGGCACCAAGTGTACTAGAAACATTCCTAGTTTGAGAACACAGTACCTGGAAGTACAACAACCTAAATTAAGTTTTTTTCATCCTTGTATCTTCATTCTGTTGCTAAGATTTACTAGCAAGAGGTGATGCCAAGTGACCAATCTGAATGAAATAGAGCAGAAATCCAGTCTCCAGCTGACAACACACATGTCTGCCTAGTTTTTTACTTCACTTTATATCAGTCATTTTTCTCATTTTATTCCTTTATCAATATCCATTTTTAATGACCAACAGAAGTATTTGTGTATTGTACCCCAGAGCTACATTCATCATTCTGTTAGGCATCCTTCGAAATAGTCAGCAAATGTATGAAATTCCAAAGGGTCCTCTTACACAGACAAGTTTTGGCCCTTAAAGCCCAACAATTGAAAATACAAAAAGTCTATCAACAATTTAAAGCACTCATTTATCCTCGGGATATGTCCTCAATATCAGCCCCATTCAAGTCAATGGGGCTGAGCTGAAATACCAAATACAGCCACTTTACTACGGACAGTGCTGTGCTTGGTAAGCTGCCCGGACTCCTGCCAATGTGATAATGATGACATATCCTGGGGATCCTTTAAGGACCTTTTACAAAAGAAGATACTCTGAACGAAGACACACGAATGATCAACCAATACTTACGATTAGAGATGAGAGAATAAATTTTTAAGAATCTATTTGTCTTCACCCGTGACAGGATGTCTCCAAAGCTGAGGATGTTCCCCTGCCACTTATTTGAAAAGGCCAGACATCTCAGTTGAACCTGACGATCTTGCGCCTGCCCCAAGTAGCGGCACGAGCACAGAGGCTCTGCTTCTGTTAGTGGAGCAGTGAGTGTGTGTTCCAGATAGCAGCACTTGAACAGGTGCAGCTGCAGTAGCGTAAGCAGAGCTCTTACGCTTGCGCCACTACTCAGAGACATCGGGCCCTGTCATTCAAGTTGCAGGGGGGGGGGCGTTTTCACCTGTAGAGACACCCAATTGCATCAACTGTTTGATGAGACTTTATTACAAATCAATTCATTCATGTTTACTTACAATTGTTTATGTAGCTGATTGGTTCCATTATCTTCAGCAGCATGTCCTCTATTTAGACAGAGCAATTTGCTGCCCACAAAAACTTTTTTATGTGCACATTAAAGATTTAGTTAGCCAAAGGTCATATAATGCAATGTGTCTGATAGTTTTTCTCATCTCAGATTACTGCACAGTGCCTGGTGTAAATATGACAGTTGCCAGATAGCAAACCACCAGAGGGAACTCTGTGTAAGTATTGCTCTAGCAAATCGGGCAGAACAGTGAATACCGCTATGGACTACAATACAGGGTGTAACTCGGTCCAAGAAAAGTAATGTGATAAATCTGCAAATTCACTCAACTTTTTTTTACATACAATAACATTAGATATTGTCTGGTCTTTAGGCATTGAAGACCCACAGGGCAATTTTTTATGCTTAAATTCTATTCATTTTGAGCTAAAAATCATTTTTACAAATGGTCTTTATTAAAAAAGAACAGTTTTTCTAATACAGGGGATAAATGTTAGTCTATTTGCAGACATTGACTGGTCCTTGTCAGACATTGACTGGCTCATGCAGAGCTCTTATCACTGATCTCCTGACCTCAGAAATACTCACTTAAGTGTATTCTTATCAGTGTGACAACAATTTAGCTTATGAGTGTTTAGGAAGTCAGGAGATCAAAGATAAGTGAGTCCTCATCTGATGGGACTCAGAAAGCGACAGTCTGCAAATAGACTAAAATGTAACCCCTACTGAAAAGTTGTAATGATGACCAGTAGAATGCAATAAAAAAAAATGCCCCTGTAAGGGTCCATTTACACATCCGTAAGTATTTTGTGGATCCGCAAATTGCAGATCTGCAAAACACTTACACCGGCCATGTGCACATGGCCGGCACTATAATAGAAAATGCCTTTTCATGTCCGCTATTGCGGCCAAGAATAGGACATGTTCTAATTTTTTGCGGAGCTGCAGTCCGGAAGTTCGGGGCTTCTGAACGAAAGTGCGGATGTGGACAGCACACTGTGTGCTATCTGTATGTTTTCTGGCCCCATTGAAAATTAATGGGTCCGCACCCATTACGCATAATTGCGGAACGGATCGAAACCATTCATACGGACGTCTGAATGGAGCCTAAGTGTGAAATGCAGTCATGAAAATTTGCCCCAAAGGTGTCCATAGCCTTTCAAATTGGATCAATACTTTAATTTGTCAAAACATTATTAACATCAACAAGAAAGTGTAAAAATTGGAAACATGACCAATGGTTGTCAACAATTATCTTTTCATTGACTCTACAGCCCCTTTGGCTGTATCAACTACTATTGTTGGCTTTTGCCTTAGCTATTGCTGGTATCAGCCATCCCATCATCCAAGATAAAGTCGACTGCATGGAATAATGGTCTCTTTTATTTGTTCTTCTGTATATCAGCTCTTTTATAGACCTGATAAATAGCCTTCCTACAACTATCTGTATTTCCCATATATAACACTATTACCCCTGACATCTTTTTAAATAAGAAATTAAACTTTTCTCACCTTTCATGACCTAAGTTGCTATCCTATTCCTACTGTATTAAAATAGATAAAGTCTTGAGGAGTAATGTAATTCCTTAAGCCTTGAGCTCACTGCAAAAAATCTAATAAAATAATCCTCCATGTCATTTTTCCAGTAGTATTGTTCTGAATTAAAGCGTTTTTGAATGTGCCTTTTTTAGGTTACATTTTTCTGTAGGATTTAGTGCTTATAAAAGAAGTCAGATCAATAGTACTGGAAAGTAAAATCCATTTATCTGGAGTGTAAGTAAAGAATAGAAAGCTGCAATGTTTGTCTCCCTGTCTCCCTATACTTTTCTGATCAAGTTGCCTTAATCCTGCTGGGAAACATGGTAACACAACAGCCTTTTACCTATTTATCCATGTCGGTTTACTGATTTTGTCAACCCACTTAATCCTTGAAAGCTGCTTGTGGGATCATAGAAATATTCAGCGCTACCAAAGAATATCAGAGTAATGTAGAATAAAGCTACTTTTCTTTATGTGAATTGCTGAATTTGCAACTACTGAAGAGCCATGTATAAATGACACCCTTCAGTATCTATTGTACTACCAGATTAAATTGCAATGGAAATGGGATATGGAACAACCCTGTGAGTAGGTCCAAAAATAAGCAAAACATCTACATCTCCAGCAGAGAACAGCCTGCCAGGGGTTCAGCAGAGCAGATATTGCCATATTCTACAGTTCACCGCTGGATCCCCGTTGACTATAATGTGACCTGGTAATGATCTGGCAGCTTTCTGGCATAAATGTCCACTTTTGGTAGGGTAAATGCTGCTTCATGCCAACAACCAACATATTATTCCATAACAGTCAACCAGATCAGACATGCCGGAGATATGAAAATAGCCTAAGTGTATTAGGAAATCATTCCTTGTGCCTAGGGTCTAGAGTAAGTATAAACAACATTTTTGGTCTGAGGACCACATTGTAAAACTGAACCAAAGGGCTACAATAACACTTAAAGGGGTTGTCCTGGACTGGGGACATTGGTGTAATAGTACTAGAGTGACATACATTTTACATACATGCATGCCCTACCTTTGCCACATATTTCTAAAGCCCCGTTTTCATATAGGATATTCTTAGCCGGAAGTGCCTGTTTTCTTATACTTGGTGACATACTGGGTCTCTTGCAGGCGAGCCGAAGCCTCTTCTTCCAGCTGCTCAGGGAGACCAGTGACGTCAGCGGATGGGCGGGCTTTAGTGCTGCTCTAGCCAGTATAATGGCTAGGGCAGAGCTATAGTCCGCCCATCAGAGCCAGGGACATCACCGAACCCACTGCTGGTCGGAAGAGCCTTTGTCCTGCGCGATTTAGCGCAGGGCAAAGGAAAGCATCGGAGCATGGACTGCTCCGATGCTCATCAGGGGGTCTGCCTGGGTGAAAATGGAGGTTTGTCCGGGTTCAGCTCTGAACCCAGACAACTCCTTTAAAGGGTATATTGTAGATTTATACTATAAATGTCTGATTGACGCTAGCTCACCTTACAGGATTATGATGGATCAAGAGATTGGGAGTCCACTACTCACCATTTACATTCCACCAAGGAAGAGATCATATACTGTATGCATGCATCTCTCTACATTTCAGGTTATGTAATTTGCTAAAACAGCAGACTCTTCCCCTTTATGATTGGTTTCCCTTCCCTGTCTGGTGTGAGTGTGGTCACTAGGTGTTTATATTGCCTGTGGCTGGTAGCAGGAGTGTAGTTGTACTCCAGCCTTGGTGTGTGCTGGAGTTATGCTCCTGTGCTGGAGATTCCATCTGTCCAGTGTGAGGGCCACCTAGTTTGATATACTGTTATTGTGGGGAGAGGGGGAAAACTCCCCACCGAACACCAGGAATAGAAACTAGGCCTGCACACAAAGGTAAAGGGAGCAGGTCACCTCCTAAAGCATCCCTAATCCTCACTCTGACTCCTATCCGTATGAGCGGATCTAGATGGTAGGAGGGCTCATACACAGGAACCTAGGTCCTAGATGACCCTGAGGATCCCCAGAATAAAGTCAGAACTGAGACAACCTGTTCATCCACAACAATGATGAACAGGAGTCTCTACAGGCCTAGCAGCAAGGAGAGGAGAAGACAGTGAACAGCAACTGGATTGGCAGGTAAGAACCCAGTGATACAACAGCACACCAGAACAACTAACACTTACCTGCCACAGCAACAGGATGGAACACCAACACCAATAATTACCTGGACCCTCACGACTGGCACCAGGCAGAGCTACTCACTGACTTATGGTTCCCCCTCCGGGGAACCCAGGAGCCCTCTCACCGAAGGCACAGACAGATAGGGGAAATGTCTAGCAAACATGCTGGACTACAAACACCAACAGACCAGACATTTAAGAGCAACTAGAAATACAACAAAACCCCAAACAAAACCCACACCTATACAAAGAGATATATATAAGGAAGTGTAGAGGACATAACAACAACGGGAAGACATTGGAGAGACATTGATGTCAAACTAGGTGGCCCTCACACAGGAGCATAACTCCAGCACACACCAAGGCTGGAGTACAACTAAACTCCTGCTACCAGTCCACAGGCAATAAAAGCACCTAGTGACCACACCCAGCCAGGTAACTAACCCCACACACACCAGACAGGGAAGGGAAACCAACTATAAAGAGGAAGAGTACACATATGCTGCAAACAACACTGTTCCCCAGGCAACCAGCATGCACGGCTATCATGTCACGGTGAACAACGACATGACCGTGACACACATAAAAGTCAGGAACTCCATTCTGCCAAAAGTATGCAAATACTAAAGATGCCAACGCAGCACACCGTTAATTCTTGCCTGTCTCTGCTTCCATGTACCGTAACATGCCATGGCTCTTCTCTCTGAGATGGAAAATGCATGTGAGTATCCACCACACACAATCATGTTTGTCTGGCACCGACATGTTTGGAGGCCACACAGAATTATGTAATTGGCCTTATGTAGCCCTCAATCCACAAGTTGTGCACCTTTTGCTTAGAGTCTAGTATTTTCTTTAAGCCAAAGGCCTTTTTGTCCATTTATTAATTTATCATACAGTAGACTACTTATTTCTCAACTCTCTTATGTACCAGACACCCCATGCCCATAACTTATGTTCCATTCCTTCCATAGCTCTGCTCTGTGCCTGACCACTTAGCTCCAGATCTTTTTGCTAGACCTTTATTTTCCTCAGAGGAATTATTTGAAGATCACTGGTTTCACTGTAAAATCCATAACAGCTTTGCATTCCCCAATATTATTTTGAATTACTTACTACTGATCTTATTTCTTTTGTCCTCAGGCTCAAGGGTCTGTGACCACAAGCTCCTTACCCCTTATTGTTACATCCCTGACTTTCTCAACTCTTCTATATGCCACAGCATTCTATCTCTAGCTCTATCTCTCTATGCAAAAATGTAGGTTATATATATCCTAGGATGCACACCATGTATCTAGGGGGTACTCTGTCATCATCCTGATATTCTAATGTGCAATACAGTGTATGGTCAGAACCTTGGTGATAATTTGATTTAATGTATTTCAGTACTGAGTACTTGGCTTAAAGATCCTGTCCAACCTTTAAGCATTTTTTTTACTGAAAGCTTAAAATTCTATAGGATAACAACCCGAGTAATACTTGCCTAACCAATTTCACTCAGATCTTATGCCTTGGTTCCCCACCCATCTCAGTGTTCTGGGCTTTATTAATGATATTTTGCCAAGATCACTGATCACCTTCTGAATAAAGCAGACCACTTTTTCTTATCACGGACTACCTCTTTCCAAACCATGAGTTAAATGTACAGAAATTTATTGACTATGTTGTACCTTTCTGCTACTGTCGTCAGGGCAAAGCTGAAGATTAGAAAGCATGCTTTCATCTAAAATGTTGACCTCTCTACGGCCACTGAAATGTGAGAAAAAAATCATACTGTCAGCTTAGCTGTTCTCGGTGAGAGAAAGTTTTGTTTGTATTGTGTCATTAAAAGCCCCTTTCCATCCAGGCGGATTGAATGCTCTTTTATTTCACGACTGGAAAATAATTTAGCTTCGGTATTGTCACACATAAAATAGCAATCCAATTCACACATCTAACAGATCTCATACCGTAAATGAAATTTGTAAATGTAATTTTTCCTTCCAGTGGAATAGCATCTGTGGCCTGGCTCCTAGAAGCAGGTGTTTTTGCTTTGAACTTCATTAGGAAAAAAAACTGAATCCAAGTCACTTGTTTCGCACTCAGCGAAACACAAATGAGCTGCCTAATTGAATAGAAAAAGCTGAATATCTATAGCAAGAGCACGTTGTCAGCTTCCCAAACAGATTGTATCCTCTGATTCCCTAATCAACATAAAATCCCGTAAACCAGAAGCATTGACCAAAGAAAATGCAGCCCAGACTTTCATCCTAATTGACTGCCATTCAAGGTTCAGTCTTTTCTTGAACTAGAAAAGAGGATGTGCAGAATGTGCAGAGGAATAAGCGGTGACAATAACTGCTGCTAATGAGGATTCATTGGTGTCTCTTCATTTATGGGATGCTATTTGCATGCAGCCAGGATGCAATTATAGAAGGTTAAATTAGCAAAAAGGCTGCAGAATGACATTCAAATAGCTGGCACATGTGGGATGTATGAGCCGGCAGGCTTTTTTTCAACTTGAGTCAGGATATAACCCAAAAAATGAAGGTTGGATAGTAGATGGTTTTCTTAGAGATTGCTATAAACCATGCTATAGAAACCATTGCTATAGAAACCATGGAAAAATACTTTAATACAGTAACATGCAAAAAAAATAAGAAAACGAAAGGCCCAAATTTACTAATATGTCTTTCAAAAATCTTTCCAAAAAGTGGTGCAAATTCACGCAATTTGGCACATCTATGGTTTATATACCTTTTCTATCCTGCTTGACAAGGGGGCAGTGCTTAAAGGAAAGTCCAAAGATGCACTGGAACTTCGAGGCAGGTTCTGAGATGCACTGTTTTCTGCCAAAGTTTTGGCATAATTGTGGTGTAAATATCTGCCCTAAAGTAAACCAATGGTATAAAGTCAGTGAAAAGTGTCTGTCCCTGCACCAGATTTATCAGCCAGCCTGAGTGAGTGATAAATCTGGTGCAGATCTAGGCAGCCAGTCTAAGCTTACACCATCTACTGGATTAGTAAATCTGGGACAAAGGTTACATTTACAAATTGAAATCTTATGGGTGACCATAGTGGGGTTATAAATAGACATATCTCCATCAAGTACAACCAAGGAATGCGGAAGAAGGGAAGGACATGTGCATAGTGGTACTGCTGAGCATCATTTGTGGATTTTTTTCTGCTTGAATAATGAAATTCTATGGTTGATGTCCTTCTTTCAAAATGTATTTGGCAGCAAGGGATACAGCCCTTGAGGAAATCTATTACCTTCCCATACATTGGCTAGACATTTCGATGTACATAATCTTACATGACACAAGTACTGGTTTCTGGTGCCAAATAGGAGAAGCCATTAGCTGGGTCCAAGTGCTGGAATGTGTTTTTTTGTCTATTTTTCAAAAACTTATGAGGAATTGATTTTTAAAGGATTGTATCTGCTGTGATGCATTATATAAATATGGCTAAAATAGGCAGACATCTGAGAAAGTTGAAAAACCTATACTGCACTCTTGGCAAGAAAGCGGGTAAGGATATTTTGGGATTTTTTTGGATGTAGAAATGAGCAAATACATTCTTTAGAATAGAAAATTGCCCTAAATTTTAAAAATAAATAAATATATTTTTTAGAGACATTTCCAGGCATTCAAAGCACTTATAATTTGGGTAGAATTTATTCATTCTCAAATCACATCTCTTGGGCTGATTCAGAATAATTGCACCCAAAACAAATTTTAACACATTTGCTCATCTCAAGTTGGATAAAAATATTGTTGATGTTGTTCTCATCCATTGTCAATGTAGTACCTCATCCATTATTTTTACTTCTAACCAGATATGACCTACATATCTTGGTGCAATGACCCTATTGCTGCAGTGTTCCCATTCAAAATGTTAACAAGAAAACTGTACAGCTACACTGAGCCTTTAGAGGAAACTTAATGATCGTCTGAATAAGTACCAGCAGTCTTCCTTCCAACTGCTAAGCTTACTTATCTCATAGAAGTTTCATTTAACCCTTTAAAAACAAGGTAATTTTTTTTGTTCATTTTAATTTTTTCCTTTCTGCCTTCAAAGAGCCATAATAACTTTTTTATTTTTATTTCGGTTCACATAGCTATATGAGGGATTATTAAAAAAAATTTCAGGAGAAGATATAATGTTTAATGAGTCAATTTAATTTACCACATCCTATATAGCTATAGTTTTTATTGGTACCATTTTGGGGTGCATATACATTTTTGATCACTTTTTTAATTACATTATTTTGGTATGGTACACAATAAATATTTTTTAATAGTTTGGACATGTCAATTATGTTTTTTTATTGTTTATTTTGTATGCAAAAATGAGAAAACCATTGGTTTCAATTTAATATTTTTGATTGACTATACCATAGACATAGACTGCAATAGAATACTATTGCATTCTGTGGGATTTTTACAGGTTGTCAATTCATTTATGCCTCAGGCATGGCTTAATAGGCATTTTTGTATGGCAGACCTGGAAGCCTTCACAAGGCCCAAGGCTGCCATGGGACCCATTCAGAATTCCACACTTTCCATGAGAGTTTCTATCAGAGGATAGAAGGAGATCTGTCCCTCTGCCTAACCTCTCAGATGCTGCATATGTCATTTACTATGACATCTGAGAAGATCTCGATCAGAGTTCTCTTCGATCCCTGTCCTTTGCCGGCGAAGTCAGCTGTATTACATAGCTCTATACATCCCCTACACACAAATGAGTATAGTTAGGTCATTTTGTGTTAAAAGGGTTCTCCTGGAATTAAGAAAATTAAATTACTATATATTCCCAAATACCTTTAATTACTTATAATGGCTTGTTTAGTCTCTTGAGCAATCATTAGGAGAAATACAATTCTGAAATATATTCTGAAATACCTTTCATTAGTTTTAATGGCTCGTTTGTCTAGGCCGCCGTACAAGTAGTACACACAAAACGTGTCCTAATCACACAGCAGGACAAGTTACTTCACAACACTGAGGTAAAGATCTGTCCTCATCCTCCTCTCTGTTCTGCTTGTCAGGGATTATGATCCTGAATACAGATGATAAGATATTCAGCTGAATCTCTGTAGAAATGGAGATACAGAGGGGAAGTGGGGATGTGGCTGATGAGCAGCAGCACCTGTATACAGTCTCCATTACCACGGTCTGTCCTTTCTGTCCTCTCGGTACTTCTTGTCTCTTCATAAACTCCATTCCTACTGATATTCATCATTCCTTAGACATAGATCATATTAAACTGTGTTCATTATCATAATTCTGTCACGACCATGGTCATGGTCGTGACTCCTGTACCGCATGCTGTTGCCTGCGGTCTGGTTTTGTTGTTCAACCACAGGTGAGTGCCGCTAGTATGTTGCCTCACTTGTGGTTGCCGCTGGCAACATGTTGTTATTGTCAGTATAGCAGCCTGAGCTGTGCTAGGCTGCTTGCTGCTATGTGCATGCGGTTGCACCTGGCAACCTCTCTTTATAGGTGTGTCTTTTCTCTGTTTGGTATGCACATTGTGTTATATGTGTGTGTGCACTGTGTTGTTCCGTCACTTGCGGTTGTCTGCGGCAACGTGTTCTTTGTGTACATGTGTTGACAGTGTCTCGGCCTTCTGGCTGGCTCCCAGGACATAGTTGCCATGCATGTCGTTGCCGGCGGTAACAGCTGCTGTGTGATAGGTGTTTGTTCACTTCCCCTTTATGTGGCTGTTTTCTCTTGCTTGGTGTAGGAAGGGTTAAATCCCTTCTGTGTGTGTGAACACTGGGTGTGTCTGTGTGGGTGTGGCTACTTGGGCCTATATAGCCTCTGCTGAGAGCAGTAGTCAGAGGGGTACTTCAGCCATGGTATGCTGGAGTCGTCCTCCTACTTTATACCTTCTGCCAGTGAGGGCCACCCTTGTGGTTATAGATGTTTATATGTTCAGTTGATGTTGTATTCCTTTTGTTATTTTATGCAGCTATGGATCTGGGTTCCTGTGTGTGTATGTGTGTTGGCTGTGTCTATTTAAGTATGGTGTGGACATCAGCGTGTCAGCACAGGGATCCAGTCAGCAAGGCTGTGGCAGGTAGGTGGAACTAGTGCAGTTCACCTGCCATATCCATAGGTCTGTTTTTGTACCCCTTTTCCTTGCAGCTTGGCCAGTGAGACTCCTGTTCCTCCGTGTCTAGGAGGAACAGCTCGTCTCACCCTGCTCCTAGTTCAGGGCCACCCTGAGGGCTAGCAGGGATGATTAGGTTCCGGTGTATGAGCCCTCCCACCATCAGGGTTGGCTCATATGGTTAGGAGTCAGGGTCAGGTTAGGGACGCGATAGGAGGTGACCTGCTCCCTAATTCTGTCGTCCTGGCCAAGCAGCCAATAACATCTTCAGGCATCGCACGGCTGAGGGTTTTCCCCATCCTCAGTCGTGACAAATTCCTGACAAGCAGTGCAGAGAGGAGGATGCGGCAACTCTTTACCTCAGTGTTGTGAAGTAACTTGTCCTCCTGTGTGATTAGGACACGTTTTGTGTGTACTACTAGGACGGCGGCCTAGACAAAACTTGCCATTATAACTAATGAAAGGTATTCCAGAATATACTTATAATACAGTAATATTTAGGTATTTTCATTTTCTTAACTACCGGAGAACCCCTTTAAGTGTTTTATTAATCCTCAAAGCTTGTTCTAAGAATTTGTAATGACAGACATTAATGGGGAATGCATTCTAAAAAAAAAAAAACTGAGCTATATCACCTGCGCCAAGATTTCTTTCCAGAAAACAGCAACATGTCTGTTTATGGGTGGTGTTTGGTATTGAACTTAACTCTTATTGATTTAAAAGAGCGTCAATACCAGATATAAGACTATGGACAAATGTGGATTTGTATAGATTTGTTTCATATCGCCACGGGACATGGAGGTGGAAAATCCCTTTAAAAGGGTTGATTCATCTAAGAGATTTATAACATATCGTTAGGACATGCTATCAATGATAGTTGGTGCAGGTCCCATCTCAGAGACCTGCCTCTAATGCCTCTAATTACAGAATAGGTTTTCCGAAATGAAGAGCGCACTGAGTGTGCATGCTCACCTCTTCATTCACTGCTATGGGACTGCCAGAAATAACTGCACCAGCGCTGTTATTTCTGTCAGTGAAGTGAAGGGAGGGTTGTTGTGCTTGCAAGATACACTCTTTCCTGTTCGTCCTTGGCAGCACACACCAAAGGGTTAAGTCCCCTAGGTACAACCAGAATAGAGACCAATTAGCAAGCAATAGATTGATTAATTACATAGTACCTCCCAGTATAAAGCACCACAGAGCACACAGAGCCACGTATTTTATTTTCTCTAGGCACTTGAAGAGACCACAACTCCCACAGTTATCCCCTGCCAGGAGTGATACTTTTAAGTCCCTCACCCTGAAGATGGACGCGAGAGTGTTTTCCCCAGTGCAGTCGGCAGCACCTCGCTCCATTCTCTGCTTGCCTCCCTCTGCATAGTGTGGGTTGAGGTTGAGGCAGCAGAGACGCGCGCTATAGGGGAGGCGCATGCGCGAGATGATACTGGGGAATCGCGACGTCTCGCGCATGCGCACTCCGCTGGCGCGTCCCGGAAGTATTTAACTCCGTGGTACCGTTACTATGGGCGCTCGCCAGGACGCTACTCCCACTGCTTGCCGAGGTAAGTAAGGAGAACGTTTGGGGATAACATGCTTGGCAAGATCTGGCATAAGTTGATACGGCTGTCCCTTCCTCTGTGCACACTCTTCGGTGGTGTTGGGGTGAAGGAATGATTTTTTTTTACTGATACTCCTTATCTATTATTAGATGTCTGCCTCCCCAGAGGAATCTCTTAAGAGAAAAAGAAAATCCAGACACCGCTCCTGCAGGAATTGTGAACAACCTATGCCAGATGATGCTTTTTCTGATCTGTGTCAGGGCTGTACCTCTGTTCATTCTGAGTCTCCTCCCTCCCAGAATAATGACTTTCTGCACTGGTTTAAGGAGCAGCTGTCGTCTGTTTTTAATGAAATCAGAACCTCCAATAAAAAAACCAAAAAATCACAGGAAACCTCGGAACCTCAGTTTGCCTTATCCTCTGACAGTTCCTTGTCTGAGGGAGAGATAGACTCAGATTCTGAGGATATGGAGGACACTATGCTGTTCCATAAGGAGAACCTGGGGGATCTTATCAAAGCAGTCAAGCTTACTATTGAATCCAGTAGAGATATTTCTAATAAGTCAAAATGTGACAAGCTGTTTTATTTTCCTAAAACAGGATGCAAAGCCTTTCCAGGGCACCCGCTGCTCAATGAGTGGCTAAAGCAGGATTGGGATAAACCGGATAAGAAACCGGATCTCAGTTCCAGATTCAAACATACATATAAATTAGCGGACGACACATGTAAAGATTGGTTGTCAGTCCCTAAAGTAGATCTTCCGGTGGCCAGATTGTCAAGGAGGGCGCTGTTTCCATCTGAGGAGACTTCCTTGATCAAGGATCCAGTAGACAAGAAGGCGGAGTCTTTTTTGAAAAAAGCATATGCGTCCACTTCTTCCTCTTGTGTACCGGCCTTAGCCTCTGTGCCAGTGGCAAGATCTCTGCGGATCTGGCTGTCCCAATTATCTCATGACCTGGAAGATGGAGTCCCAAGGGAAGAGATTTTAAAAAATATCCCGGTTATGAAGCATGCTTCTGAATTCCTGTGTGATTCGCCATTGGATTCATTAAAATTTGCATCACGTTCTTTGGCTCTCACTAATGCCGCCAGAAGGGCCATATGGATTAAGCAGTGGTCAGGTGACCTCTTGTCAAAGTTCCACTTTTGTAATCTTCCATTCCAGCCCACGTCCTTGTTTGGCCCTCAGTTGGAAAAAATTCTGGAGTCATTAAATGACAGCAAAACTGCTAAATTCCCGGAAACAAGAAGGAAGCCTTCCAGATCTTTTCGTTTCCAGAGAAGAAGATCTCCTAGATTTCGGAACAAACAGCAGTTTGACAGGCAAAGAAGATTCCGTAACAACAGACAGGAGAGACCTGACTTCAGGAAAAAAGATAAGAAGCCCGCAGAACAATGACGCCAGGCCTCAACCCCGGGTAGGAGCAAGATTAAAAGAATTCACCGCAGCATGGGAAAACACATCGAACGACGCCTGGGTCATTTCCACTATCCGGAGAGGTTATGTCCTGGAATTTTCAAAAATCCCTCCAGACCGGTTTCTTATAAACCAGACAAATCCAGTGATCCTTCAACTGTTAGAAGAATTCACAGAGAAGGCGGCATTGGAGCCAGTGCCTTATATGGAGGCGGGCAAAGGCGTCTATTCCAAGGTTTTCCCGGTACCCAAACCAGGGAACAAGTGGAGGCTAGTAGTGGATCTAACGTACCTAAACAAGTATATTGCCAAGAAGAGATTCAGAATGGAGTCAATCCGATCGGTGATATCGCTATTAGAGGAGAACAGCTACATGGCATCGGTAGATCTCCAAGATGCATATTTGCACATTCCAATCCTTCCCAAGCATCGGAAGTATTTAAGAATAGCGATTCGAACTCAACACAGAACATCGCATCTTCAGTTCACCTGTCTACCCTTCGGGATATCATCAGCACCCAGGGTGTTCTCAAAAGTAGCAGTAATCCTGACGGAAGCATTGCACCTCAAAGGCATATGTTGCATACCGTATCTAGACGACTGGCTTCTGATAGCGAACTCTGCGGCTCAACTATCAACAGATTTGAAAGAGGCTCTACTACTGCTCCAGAATCATGGGTTTCTGGTAAATCACAAAAAATCTCAACTTGTTCCTTCTCAGGAGATAAAGTTTCTGGGATTCATTCTGAATTCAAAGAAGATGAATGTCAGGTTATCCGCAGAAAGGATAATAGCTATCCAGAAACAGGCCTCACACCTGATCTCTGCCCCCAGAGTAACATTTCGGCAGGCCATGTCTCTACTGGGTCGGTTAACTTCCTCAGTGGATGCAGTTCCATGGGCAAGAGCTCACTTCAGAGAGCTACAACATGCCATCCTCACAGCATGGGACAAGAGTTATCACTCCCTGGACAGGAAGTTTGTGATACCAGTATCGACGCGTCATCATCTCAGGTGGTGGATGTCACCCAAACGCCTTCAACAAGGCAGAAGTCTGCAATCTCAAAGCCAGATTCACCTCACTACGGATGCCTCCTCCTGGGGTTGGGGTGCCCATGTCGACAGTCTGTGGGTGCAGAGGAAGTGGAACACAGCAGATTCCAAAAGGTCCTCCAACTGGAGGGAGCTAAAGGCGGTACGCCTAGCCTTAATTCATTTCCAAGATCATCTGAAGAGCCGCAGTGTCCTAATCCGGTCAGACAACATCTCCACGGTGTACTACATAAACAAGCAGGGAGGGACGAGAAACAGCAGTCTCTCCAGGGAATGCAGTCTTCTGATGGCTTGGGCCGAAGTATGGACCCGAGAGATAACAGCAGTCCACGTAAAGGGTGCATTGAATGTCATGGCCGACCTACTCAGTCGCAAGAAGATGCTCCCGGGAGAATGGAGTCTCAATCCGGCGGTTTTTGCAGAGATCGAGAATCGGTGGGGAGAACCTCGTATGGATGTAATGGCAACGGAACAGAACAGGAAGACCCAAATATTCTGTTCCATTTACCGCTCCACGCAAGCATTTGCGATCGACGGTTTATCAGTCAGTTGGAAAGAAGGTCTGATTTACGTCTTTCCACCAGTTCCAATGATCTCAAAGGTACTCAAGAAGATTCAGCAGGACCAAGCAGAAGCAATTGTGGTCCTACCTTATTGGCCACGAAGAACGTGGTTTTCCCTAGCTCTCCGTCTATCCAGAGGGAGGATTTGGAAGATTCCACCCAGACGGGATCTCCTCAGTCAGAACGGGTTTCTTCATCCGAACCCCAACAACCTCAAGTTATCGGTTTGGAGACTGAGCGGGATTCTTTAATTCACCTAGGTCTTCCCACGGAAGTGATCAATACTCTCCTAGCTGCTCGAAAACCAGCTACAGTTAAGGTTTACAACCGAGTTTGGCGCATCTTTAAGACATGGTGCCAAAGCAACTCAGAAAACCCAGAATCCCTAAATGCGATCATTCACTTTCTTCATGAAGGCTTCAAAAAAGGTCTGAAAACGAATACATTGAAGGTTCACTTTACTGCAATAAATGCACAGCAGCAAGGAAAGTTTTCAAATAATCCATTAATCCGCACTTTCTTCAAAGCCTTGAAAAATATTAATCCTTCCTTCCATTCTCCAATTCCATCCTGGGATCTGTCTGTGGTATTGTCCGCTTTGTGTAAACCTCCATTCGAGCCGCTTGAAGAAGCTTCCATAAAACACTTGTCTGGGAAAGCCTTATTCCTAGTAGCAATCACATCAGCAAGACGTATAAGTGATCTACAAGCCCTATCCTGTAGGGAACCATATTTCAGAGACCTAGGCCACTCCGTGGTTCTACGCACAATGCCAGGTTTCTTGCCCAAGGTTGCTTCAACTACCAACATTAACCAGGAGATATCGCTCCCAGTAATCCAGTCTGACGCTCAAGACCAGGATCAAACTCATCTCCTGGATGTCAGAAGAGTTCTTCTGTTCTACCTACAAGTCACTTCATCATTCAGAGAATGTGAAAGCCTCTTTTTGCAGCATCAGGGCCCTAATAAGGGTAAAAGGGCCAGTAAAGCAACTTTAGCGAGGTGGATCAAACAAACTATAGAGTTGGCCTACTCAATGGCTGAGTTACAGTGTCCATTGTTATTAAAGGCCCATTCAACAAGGTCTACAGCTTCGTCCTGGGCTGAACTGGCACAAGTCCCATTGGAACAAATCTGCAGAGCCGCAACATGGTCTACATCATCAACCTTCATTAAACACTACAGGCTAGACATTCAGGCAGCAGAAGAGGCTTCTTTTGGCAAACGAGTGCTACAGTTGGCGGCCAGTGCTCCCTCCCTTTGAGTACTGCTTAAAAATCCCTTTGGTGTGTGCTGCCAAGGACGAACAGGAAAGCGAAAATTTACTTACCGAAATTTTTGTTTCCTGGAGTCCGTAGGCAGCACAATATGCCCACCCTTAATAAATTATTGCTGCATACAATACATGGCTCTGTGTGCTCTGTGGTGCTTTATACTGGGAGGTACTATGTAATTAATCAATCTATTGCTTGCTAATTGGTCTCTATTCTGGTTGTACCTAGGGGACTTAACCCTTTGGTGTGTGCTGCCTACGGACTCCAGGAAACAAAAATTTCGGTAAGTAAATTTTCGCTATCTCACGTCAATTGCCCTATACTAGGAGCAGGTACCAGGTGTGGGATCCATCTGACATTGATGGCATATCCTAGTAATGTGCCATAAATATCTGAGATGATTCAACCCCTTTAAGTTCTAACAGTGGTTATTAAACAGATTACCATCAGAGAAGTATTTGTAATCTTTTTGGAAACTTCCAAGTGAAATCATTTTCTTATAGCCACAATTCTGTGCTGTTACAAAAAATAGTTAGAATTTTTGTTATTTCTTAAACGTCTAACTAGCATTTGTTATCCAAGAAAGTAAATTACTCAACAAACTACTGTACAAATATGGCTTCCAGCACACCAGCGTATTTGGAATTGGCATCATTAATGTGCTGTCTAAGCATTTCATACTGTGGTATACAGAGATTTGTTTTTTAAATTTAGAGTCCTCATAGAAAAAGATTCTCTTGTGGTCCATGAGATGGTGCAAAGAGAGCAGATATTTCCTTGAGGGACACTAATTGCAGTAATACTAGGGGGGAAATCAATCTGTGATATGGAACCTTGGTCTGAATTATGCAGCATGTATATAAATTAGAATCGGAACCAAAACGTTCTCTGGGTATATAATCTTTGCATCCACATTGTCAGACTGAGTGAGAGAGTAGAACTGGAAGAATGCATTTCTAAAATGCAAAAAATATGAGATGCTTCTGAAACAGAACATTACTTTTCTAAGGCTTTATGTATTCTAAACCGTGGTACAAATTTCTAAATGTTTTACAAAACTTACAATTATTTTTATTTCCCCTTCATGAGTAATTTGATGATCCACACCTTTCATGTGAATGCGTTCTATAAAATCCTTTGAAATTCAAATTATATAGGTCTCTGCACATAAACTGTTACAGAACTCTCTGTTTGACAGCAAGTGTCCACCTCTCTGAGACAACACACACTCTTCTCTACCATGATCTGTACTCCAGAGAGAAATATTCAAGCAGATGGAGTAGCTGATGGAAACCATTTGTGAACTAAATGACTAAATTCTTGTTATTGCAAGAGGTAACATGATCAAATAGAGCATGTCAGGCAATAACTGCAGACAGCTACAACCATTTGAACATCGGGTACTTGTTTTTCTAAGCACAGTGTCAAGACTCTTTCTTATAAAGCTATGTTGATCTCCTGTCTGGTTTGAAGGTCAATGGGACATTCTGGAGAAGCAGGCGAAGGACATTAATGGTTCTGTACAGAACAATTAAGCTGCAACTTAAGGAAGGGCTGGAAGTTGTTATATACAATATAAACTATTACCAAAGTAAATGTTCAAAGTTTGTACAATAATAGCACAGCATTTAATTTGAGCTATATCTGCTCACGTTCTTATGGTAAAAGTATAAAGTCTAAAATAATTAACTAAACAGACATTAGTCTTAGACCAGAGATCTACTTTCTTGATCCTGTTCTGTTCCATATCACAACCGATTTGTGTGCCAAGAGGCATCCATTTTCTCTCTCCACTTACTGGTTGTTCTACGTCTTACTCACTAGACCTATGGCTCCTGAAGAAGCCATCAGTAGATGAATCCTTGCATGGGGCAACCTGTTAATGTATGAAGAGTTTTATATATAACACTCAATATCCCTGTGTGTCCCTTTCTTTGAGTTTTTCCATGACATATAAACCATTGTGGTATAATAACTCTGTCTCCACACTATTCCAACTTTGATCTAGGTGTTTTATCATCAGATAGCAGGATTTCTGTAGAAAAATCAAGAGCATTTGCATGAACAAATGCATGAGGAGCTAATGACTATTTTCCTGACGTGATTAGAGAAGAAGTAACTTTCCTAGTACTGCTCATACTTATCCATCCAGAATGGGATCATTGAAGTGAATATTACTTCTTTTGCTTTTCTAACTCTGATCTTTTTCCTGAAAAAAATACTACCCATTGAAAAACGGAAAACTCATTTAAGGCACTTATTTGTAGTAGAAATTATCTCTATTTTTCTATACTAATATAACCTAATATTTGCCATTGAGGACTAAAAGAAAGGTTATATCTAGAGATGAGCGAAGTTATGGTTATTCGATTCGGATGCTTCACCAAATTTTACAAAAAAATCTGCTTTGCAACGACTTACTTCATCACAAAGCACATTTCTTTGTAAATAGTGGGTGCAAGGACAGGGAACAGCGATTCCTTAAATTCAGATCGAAGTCCACTTCGTGAACTTCAATCCGCTTAACACTAGTTATATTGTTGGCTTTATAATTAAGATCTAACCTATGAGACCTACAAGTAACATTGAATGTAGATGGCAACTAGCTGAAAAGTTAAAGCAAACATTTTGAATGTTGCTATTTTCACTAGATCTAGGACTTATTGTTTTAATCATCAGCAATTCATCAACTTTAATAATAACTGCAGCAATTACTTTTCAAAACCAGCCCTAAATTCACATAGCAGTCAATGTATATCTCATCTGGGAAAACCTGCTACGCTCCCACGATTCCCTCTAGCTCAAGACGGAAATTACAAAAAATCTAATTGAATGGATTTTTCATTTCCAATGCCGTACATGAGCTTAATGGTTGACTGTGCATTTGTCTCTTCATTACATTTCTGTCTGAATATACTGTAGGTGACTGAATGTTGACATATTTTATGTATTGCTTATGAAATGTGACAGTCAGAGATGACAAAAGAAGATAGACATACAATGTTTTGGCTGAAAATTCACAGACTCATAGGAAGAAATTTATCATGAGGAGAAATTTTTAAGTCAGTTCTGCAGGAGGTGCCTCTTAAGTCTAACACTTCTGTCTTGGGATGTTACCCCCCCCCCCCCACCCCCCTTTCTATGCCACACCTTTTCTACACTAAGATTGAGATTATTTTTGAGACTTTACAAAGTAAAAATTGATACCATAAGTGTGGCTTAAATCAGCTAGACAGGCTAACCATGCTTACTTTCCCACCAACTTTTCAAAAATGGAGACAGCCCTATATTGCGACTGTTTGGAGCCAAACTACTAGAATAAAAGGCTTTATAAATTATCCACCTCGTTTTATTATTCAATCGTAGCTACATTTCTCCTTCTTTTGATTATATGGAAAAGAAGTAAATGTGCAGTATTTTGAACTCTGTTCCTCGAAGTGCAGCCCCATACCTACAAGGAACCTCCATTGACCTGTAGACGTTCTTTCATCTCACATTCCCTAACTGCTTTGTGGACAAACAACTTTATCTGAGATACTGTATGTTCTGACTCATTCGTTCGAGGAAGTTACCAATCATAGAGCTGTGTTCTAAAGGCCCCTTTAGATGTGTCAATATTTGAAGCAGCTATCCTGAAGAAGTGTTCCTAGGACCACACATTCCCAATAACTGCCCTGTGCAAAGGTGCTACTGATCACCCGATAAATGAGCTAATTCATCAGGTGAAAGCACTGCTAAAGTGGACACAAAAATCATAGCTTCTGGGTAGCAGATTATTCACTGTAAATAGCGATGTGCTGTCCAGAAACAAGATGTTTGTATGTAAATGCAGTTCTCACTTCTCCTGATGAGCAGACAATTATCAGGAATTAATGGCTTATTCCCAATAATTGCCTGCTGAGTTAGCCCTAGTAATGAGGCCTTAACAATGTTAAAAGCTCTTCTTAATTGCATGGATAGATTCATCCAAGTTTTACTTGTTAACAACTTGACTTGCTGCATAATCAAATCTACATGGCTTTGCCAACACTGGGCATCTAGGGCAAATGCCCAATATTTTTATTGCTAGTGCCCAAAATGTACAGGAAATTACCACCATGACGTTGATACAGTTCATTATTTTGGCAGGTAATGAAACCTAAATACTTATTACTGTTTGGGGAACATTTAGGCGCTCTACAAGAGAATTATTACTATTCTATTTGGGACATTCTTGGGGCACTTTTACTTATAGGATCATTACTATTGGTGGTATTATGCAGGAGATTTAGGTGGCTGTGGGAAAGCATAACCACTATTCAGACATTATGAAGAACACTATTCCTAATGCTGGAACTCTGGGAGAATTGTTAGTATTAGGGTCCATTCACACGTCCGTTTTTTCTTTCCTGATCTGTTCCGTTTTTTCAGGAACAGATCAGGACCAGATCTGGACCCATTCATTTTCAATGGGTCCTGGAAAAAATCGGACAGCACAATGTGTGCTGTCCGTTTCCGTTGTTCCGTTCCGCATGTCCGTTTAAATATAAAACATGTCCTATTCTTGTCCTGAAAAATCGGATCCTGGTACAATACAAAGTCAATGGATCCGCAAAAAACGGATGACATTCGGATGTCATTCCGTATGTCATCCGTTTTTTGCGGATTCCGTTCCTGGAAACACATAACAAATTTTTTTTTTTCAATTTTTTTTCAAAGAAATCCAAACAACTTTATTTGATTATTGAAATGTATACATGCTCCCGTTTTTTGCGGATCCGCAAAAAACGGATGACATACGGATGACATACGGAAACATTTTCAGGAACAACGGATCCGCCAAAAACGGACCGTTTTTCAGGATGAAAAAAAACAGGACGTGTGAATGGACCCTTAGTTGCACTTTTGGGGTACTATTACTATGAGGCACTTTGGCACAGTAATATTTGCAGGCGTTAATACTGTTGATTCTGGTTTTAGGAGTACTGTAGAGGAGAGTGCACTAAATGAGCACTTCTTGGACACTATTACTGTCAGCGGAACATTATTTTTCAGGGCACTTTGTGGACATTACCATTGTTATTGGCATTATCAATTTGGAGCAGGGGTAATTGTTTTTCAGGGACACTATGCCTGTTACAATATTACAGCCAAGAACATTTTTAGCTGTGCATAATTATTTTGAGGCCACTATGTGTGGCACTAATTACTATAGAGGACATTACATGTGACACTATTTACTTTAAGGGTCACAATCAATGTGGTGTTTAAAGGGGTCTATTTGCATAGTACTAATATGTCTGCAATACAATATTTAGGCACTGTGAAGAATAGCAGCTATAGTATTATGAGCAGTAATAGGAACTTGTGTTAAAAATGTTTATTCTTTGACATCTTAGAAAGGTACATGATGTAAACTGAAGTGAAGGTAATCTCACTGTATTTGTGAGTTATCCCCTCCCTTCTGATCCTCAACTGTGTCATGTTACCAGCACTCTTACCTTCTAAATAACACAGCATGTAATGTGTGGATAAGAAGCCAGTTTCTCTACATATTCCTATGGAAGTCTCAACGTCAGTCTCACAAGAATTAATAGCAAAGTAACTGAATTCCTGTCCTGTGTTTGTTGGAGAGGCAGAAGGTTGATTGTATGACACAGCTGAGGATCAGAAGGAAGGTTATAACTTCCAGCCGGCATGGTGACGTCATACGTCATGGGATTTCGTCCGAGCTCTTCAATCAAGATGGCGGTGGCCAGCCCGTCATTACGAAATGGAGTAGGTAAGTATGGTTTTATTTTTATTTTTTTACACTATTTCATGTTAAATTGATTCGCTACCACAAAACACAAGGAAATTCCGCTTCATGGCAAATCATATTTATCGTGAAATTTGGATCAAATTCTTCTTCGTTGAATTCAATTCGCTCATCTCTCTAATGTCTGTGCTGCAAACTCTGCAGACACAATTCGTGGCTGAAAGAAATGTATTTTTCTTTCAGCTCAAATTCCCATGACAAGGAAAAAGAACAAATCCAGTCGGAGACAATGTCAACTGTGAGTCTCACTGGATGTACATTGATAGTACTGGATTCTCCAATACACTCTGTAGTACTGAATTTAATTTAAAGCATTATCCATCCAAGAAAAATGTATCCTGGCATATTATGTAAAAAAGTGTCTTTGGTGTGACGTTTCAAGACCCCAGCAATATCATGGATTCATTAGAACCACAAGAAGTTGGAGTCTTCCAACCATAATGCAAACATTAAAATGTTGCTGTTCTATGGCCGTCCGAAATCAGGCTTAAAGGGGATATTGTGACGGAGCAAAACAGAAACCCAATAAGAATGGATGCTTTACACTTTTCCTGCACATCTATACACTATTATCTACAGCAGATCATGAGAAAAGTTGTCTTCATGTTATTTACAGTTCTAAGGAAAGGAAGTGCAATCGTTATTTTGTTTTTGTTTCACAGTAGATTTATTATTCTCTTTTTAGCTGATATCTAAAAGCATGAGCTATCTGTATATTAAGCCACATCAATTTACAGTATTTCAAATTTCAAGCTCTGAGATTCCCAGTACCTGCTTATCCTCAATATCCTTTGTATTTGTTTTTCCTTTTTTTTGTCATCTTGGAACAGCAGTGGAATAAAGTGTAACGTATAACATTAGGAATGGATTAAAAAAAAAAATAACTTCAAAGATTGACCACATTCGTCACACAGTAAGGTATAGCCCTAGAGCCCCTTCTTTATATTTTATTACATACTGCATGAAAAATAGTTAGTGAAGGCATCAAACAATCCCTGGTGCCTTGAGGCATTTTCTTGAGAACTACACAAGTTTCTAGACTCATCATGGGAATGTTTTATGGAAATGAGATTACTAATACAAGGGGCTAGAGTACACTCGCCCTTCTCTGGGTTCACCTTCACTTTTTACATTGCCTCTGTGGACTTCTTTCAACTTTTAATCAGTCAACAAAACTTTTCTTTTGCTATTTGATATGCAGTAGAGGTGCTTTACCCTCAGATTCTGAAATGATAGCAAAGGTTTTAAAAAAAAAAAGTTGCCAATTAATTAATGTGTTAAGCCTTTGTTTTTCGCCTGCCATGTGTGAGCATAAACTACAGCTTCTCCTTTTTTCAGTTCTGTCCAGTGATTTTAGTAATATGTCAAAGTGAAAAGGTTAAAGCTTTTTCTATGAGAAGGCACCTCAGCCCTCAAATATGATTAGCCTTTTTCAAGTGCAAAACAAAAGAATTTGTCTATAAAAAATACATACTGGATTATAAACCATATTGAGCTCCATCCATTTAACGAAGGACATTGGTTTATTTTATGTTTGAAAATGTTTTCACGTTAGCATTGGTACGTTCACTTTTATTATGCTTTTTGCCATTTTGTATGCCACATTGTACAACACTATAGATGACGACAGCATGGGGAATTAAAAAGAAGGTGGATGAGAGAGGTAGTGACAAACAATCTTTTGTGTATAAGGGCTGTATTAGGAATAATCGTTAGCGATGATCTTCGGGTGTAAAAGTGCCGCCGTTTAGACGATGAACGAGCGAAAAGTTCGTTCATTGGGTAATCACATCGTTCATGTGGTTACAAAAATCTATGTTTGCTGGCAGCAGATTGTGCCATCTAATCACCTTCTGCTGCTGGCAAATAATTATTCTGTATAGGGATGAACTATGGTATTAACGATCACTCCTCCCCTTACTGTGGAGAAGATTGCTGCAAGTAATTGCATTGGTCTCCTTCACTGACAAGCAGATGATTGTTTGGGAAGGAACACCTCCTTCCTGATAATTATCTGATAAATCTAGCAGTGTAATACAGCCAGTGTTGAGTGAATAGAAATATCTGAAGTGGACTTTGATCCAAAATTCTGGGAAAATTTTATTAGCTGCGAGGCCAAATTTCCTCGTGCTTCGTAGTGACGAATCAATTTTCCCTGAAATGGCGGTAAACCAAGAAATAAAAATTATAGTCACCTCATCCATTTGAATGCGAAGTGACTGCTGCGATGTGCGGTGATGTATGACGTCACCATGCCGGCCAGTGTTCGAGATTTTGCGCTGGATCTTCAAGCAAGATGACCACTCAAATGGATAAGGTATTATTTATTCATTTTTTTAACTGATTAACCCCTGAAAGCCCTCATTTTTCTTCTCATATGCTCTGATCAGCAATGAGGGGGGGGCACTGCAATTGCCGTTCCTCATCATTGCGCCCGCCACTTACAAAGAAATGCCCTTCGTGACACAGTAATTTGTCACAAAGAAAATATTTTTGTTCATTTCGTGGAGGCAGCCGAATCAAATTTTTTAAAACTTCGCTCATCTCTAAATACAACCTTAAGTAAAAAAAAGTGTTAGGCCCATTCAAGTGAATGGGTCCGCATCCGTGATGTGGGGAGCTAATGGCCAGTGCCCGCATATTGCGGACCCGCTGTTTGCGGACCACAATACGACCACGGCCAGGCAACGGCCGTGTCCATGAGGCCTTAACCCGGGTTTAAACTTGAAAATCCTGAGGCCATTGAAAGCCACAGAGGGGCATGGGTTCAACCCCATATAATAGCTGCAATGTGTGAACCCACGTAGCGTATATAAATTTTAAAAAAATAATAATTAATTTACCTTGCATGTAAACTTTTGGAGAATAATGACTAAAAGTAAGTCTGTGTAAACTTAGAATAGACCGTCTTAAGCTGCACTGGATTTATCACAGTGGTGGCTGATAAATCGGACACATTTTAGACTGTTTATTCTTTATAACTTTGGCTTAGTTTGCTCATTTTGGGGGCTGTTTTGGCATGCGATGTTGCATTTTAGCCATTCAGTTTTTCCAGTGAAATGACAACCCTTTATGTTACACCACGCTGCCTTGTTGAAAAAAGCTGAAAAAGTGTCTAAAAGGGTCGAAAACTGTTAATAAATGTGGTGCAACACATATAGACCAATTTTGTTTGGCCGCAAACTGTGCCAAATTATGATTTGCTTTTAATCGTAAAGCTGCATCATTGAACCTTAAACATCAGCCTTTTATTCCTCGATAATAATGAGCTGACAGCTTTCTCTTTATGCACAGTATAGGGAGAAAGCTGTCAATCATCAGCTGAAGGATGGAGTTTATTGAGGGCTTAGCAATGTGTACATTAGGGAGAGTTCAGATCACCATTACTTTTCTGTTCTTGTGATCCATCAGAAGAACAAAGAAATAACGAAAATAATGGATCCTGTAAAAAAGTGGATCCTGTGCATCAGTTATGCACATTTGGCATCCATTTGGGACATTTATATCTGAGATCATGTTTAGATAGAAAAAAGTAATGCATACAATTCTTTTTTTCCATCTAAAAAAACGTATCTCAGACGGAAATGGCTCAAACGGATGCCAAATGTATATAACTGATGCACAGAATCTGGCTGGTGTGATGATTCGTGATAATTTGATTTGGCTGTTTCGCTGAATTGTACCAAAAATTTGCTTTGTGACAAATTACTTTCTCACGAAGCCCATTTCTTTGTAAGCAGTGGGTGCAATAACAGAGAATGGCAATTGTGCAGCTCCCCGTCATTGTACCCCTCAGATGCCACGTTCATACATGACCGCAGCATCTGATATACATAAAAGTGTGCAAAATGTAAAAAAAAAATATATACTTACCTGATCCATTTGCTCACGACAGACCTGCCACCACCATCTTGCTTGAAGGTCTGGCACAAAATCTTGCACGGCCCAAGAAGACGTGATGCTGGCAGGCGTGGTGATGTCATATGTCACCCCACACAGGATTTCACTTTTATTTATATCAGATGCCGCGATCATGTATGAATGTGGTATCTGAGGGGTACAATGATGGGGAGAGGTGCACTGGTTTTTATGTACTATTTCAGGTTAAATCGATTCGCTACAGTGAAGTACAAGTAAATTTGTCTTTGCGGCTAATCAAATTTATCCTTAATTTGTGTTCGGATAGGCTATCAGAAAAGCGTGCCCTATCGTAACCCCCTTATAATAACAAGCAGTAGAATTATGCCATAACTGCTGTCGTAAAAGTAGCCTAAAGTGGCCAAAAAGTACAAGCGTTAGAGTAATTACCCTTTATTGAAAAACGTATTATGACAACAAATTATGAAAGGCAACAGACATTTCTTGACATGGGTCTGGAATATATGTAAGATACGACGAGGACTTCCATCTACCTAGTTTTTTGATAACGTGTACCGGGACATTGTTCTTGGAGGCGGCTGAGGCGGCACCGATGCGAAACGAGTGACCCATGATGCTGGCTGGGTTGACATTGATATTGACAAGGAGTGCTCTAACATACTTAAGGAAAACCTGAATGCTGAGAGGTGCGCTGTTGTGAGGCAGCAATGGCGAGTCTGATACGAACCACCTCCCCTGGTCGAGCAGCTTTGGATTGTTCTAAGTTTAGCAAGTACCCTGAACTATCGTGAATTAGATTTTTTTTTGCGAAGGAACTTCGTGGAAGTGGCTGCACACGTGAATTCCCCGGGTCTTAGGAAGCCTAAAAAAAATATGTATAACGCTGTTCCCACTAATCTACTAGTCTCGAGACCAAAGGGGCAGCCGCGTAGCATGTCAACGACTGACCTAAACATGGGACCTGTGAAAGGCTGACGGCCCGAGGTCTTCTGGAAGGTGGTCTTCTGTATACCCCGTAACATGGCTTTAATGGGATAAGCAGAAAACAAGGAAGGCCGCTCAGGGTGAGCCTGATAACAGTAATGCTGGATTCCTGCTAGATATAGCTTGATTGTGTTGTAAGCTAACTTCAGATTTGAGTGGCAAAACCCGATAAAAGCCATTAGGTAAGTTATGTGTCCCATATCTAGCGGTGGATGTGAAACTCTGAACTTGTTAAATAACAACCAGGCTGTCTTATACACCTTCAAGGTATTTTTGGAGAGGGACTGTTCGATCAGGGATCTGGCAGTGAGCAGTAGTGGTGCTAATGCATGACTAGCAGGTTGTGCTGCGGAACCGACGCTGGTAGCGGATCTGCCCCTGGAGAAACCTGTAAAAAGAATGGAACGTTAAGTCTGGATAGAGCGTCTGCAGCAAGATTCCTCTGTCCTTGAATATGCGCGCAGACAAAATTGAACCTATGCTGTAACGACAACCACACAAATCTCCTCAGAAATGCCATGACTTCTATGGACCCAGACCTGCCCTTCATGATGATGTCCACCAGCGCTGCGTTATCTGTTAAGAACAACACGGTCTGATTACCTCACAGACTACCCCATATTTTAGCTGCTGCCACTATAGGATATATTTCAAAAAGGGGGGATGATTGTAGAAAGCCAGGAATAGCTAAAACCTCAGGCGGCCAAGGACTGGCCATCCAGTGTTTCCCGTAGATGGCCGCGAATCCGGTAGAAGAGGCTGCATCCGTGTGGACAATCGGGGAACGACTGGATACAGAGGGAACAAAAAATGACACGCCGTTCCGTTGCGCTAAAGATTCATCCCACATCATGAGATCTGCTAAGGCATCCTGATCTAATCTAATTATGTTATCCTGATCCGGGGCTATGGGCAGAAGCTTCAGCAACCTGGATATAAATGATCTACCTTGTGGGATTATTCTCATTGCGAAGTTTAACATGCCAAGTAGACTCTGGAGACCTGTTTTGGTGGTGACTCTGACACGTGCGAGTTTGTGTACTATCTCTCTGATCCTGATTAACTTGTCATGAGGTAGACTTGCTTTCATGCTACCTGTGTCTAGGCAAATGCCTAAAAAGGTAATGATATTACCTGGAACCTCTACTTTATTGGGGGCTACGGGGACTCTAAGGTCTTCGAAAACTCCTCTTAACACCGTGAGGTCTTGTGGCACCTGTGTGGGTGGCTCAATTAATAGGAAATCGTCCAGGTAGTGGATTACGTGGTGAACCCGAAACACATTTGATAGTATCCAATGCAAGCCTTGAGCGAACTGATCAAATAACCAGGGACTCGACTTAGCGCCAAAGGTCAGCTTGTTTGCAAAATAATACTGCCCTTGCCACTTAATGCCATGCCATTGCCACAGCTGGGGTTTGAGGGGTAATAACTTGAATGCATCCGTGATATCGGCTTTTGACAACCAAGTTCCCTTGCCTAGTGATAGAATGACCTGTATGGCTTCATCTATGGAAGAATATTTCATAGAAACTTCTTCAGAAGGTATCAGTGAATTCAAACTTGGAATGGAGATTGAATGAGGAGCTGACAAGTCGTAGATTACCCTTTTTTTATTGGAAAATTTTCCTGTGACAACACCTATGGGGTTAACCCTCCAACACTCGTATGGGGATTGTGCCATTGGGCCTTTTAAGTATCCCTTCTCTAACTCGACGGCTAGCAAATGTGAAATAGAGACCGGGTCTCTGACGGCTGACAACAGGTTCTTGCATTCATATGTGACCTGCGGCAGTGCCACCAAACCAGTATGGAAGAAATGCCGAAGACCATCAAGCAAAAATTGTACCCAACTCTGATCTGGATGACCTAGTAAATATATGGCCAGTAAATCCGTATCTACAACGCTTAGTCACGCTGAATGCTGCCCTTTCTGAGGGCACACGGTGATAGAATGAGCCCTGAAACAAAGGGTACACAAGTGCAGCAGCCTACATTGATTATAATAACAACCTGTGGTGTTAAAGTTGTTACATATCTGTGATTTGCCAAGGTATTTGATTGGGCGCCCTAATTTGTCTACGCCTGCTGAAAGCCTGGCAAGCGGAGGTTGGGGGGTATGGCTAGTTTGCGCTCGTTCTGACTTAGCACTAGCGCACCAATCTGTTGCATGTGAATAAGAGCCACAGTTACTACACGCCGGGGCTTTGAGACCTGCAAAATGCCGGCAAAACAGCTCGGTATCGACTATGGACCAATCAACGGTATGCTGAAATTGTCTCTGCGCAGCTGCAGCTTTGGCTGAAAATGATCTATGATATTCATAGAACGCTGTACCGCCATATTTGTTAGCTAAATCCACAACTTTGTATGAATACAGATCCAGCTCCTCTCTTCTATTAGGACTCACTGAACATACCACATCTCTAAACAAGCTGAATGCCAGTACAAACTCTGCTACAGTGAGTTTCCTGTTAAGCCTGACATCTCTGGACTTTAAAATCACTGAAACCTCCCCACATGCTATGGTCTTGTTATCTGGTATTTCGTGCGTGGCTATCAGCAAGGAAGCTAAGTTGACGTCCTTACCATCTAATATGTCTTGACGCACGTTGGCCGGAATGAAATTAGATGGTGCTATGTTGGGAGAGTTGATATGGGAGCCAGCAATTGAGGACTGGGTGAGTGACTGCACGGCAGTACTGGGACTGACAACATTAGAAGTAGAGGCCGTACTTTCTACTGCCTCTAATCTGGTCTGAAATTAGGACAGAGAAGATGCCATCGTATTGACTACAGCGTGAAGTTGTGTCAACGAAGTTTGGATCATGTTCATGGATATCGAGTCCTCCCCTGAAGCAGGGGGTTCTGAAAACAGCAATCTGTAAAGTTCCGCTTTCCTGGCGGACGCTGGAAAAGGAATTCCTCTCCTTGTCAGCTCTGCTGTGAGCCTCGGCACAGTCCAGGACCTGATAGCTGGAACCGCTTCTCTCTCGGATTGGGAGTCTTCATTACTGTGAGATGCCAAACTTCCTTCCACATGGGATTGCTGAGACATCCTAACTAAAAGAAACTGTGGTTACCTATGGGTACCAACTCTCGTGCTCCCGACACCAAGCGCCACCGGATACGTGATATATGACCCTGCTACCATGATGCTGCCTTACCCCGTGAAGCGGGCATTGTACTCCTGAACCTGTTGATGAGCCCACGGCTACTGAAAGGGATATAATTCCCTCGTGACCTGTAGTCGTGACAGGATTTATAACAAGTCTGTAGTCGTGACAGACTTCGAGCGTCTGTAGTCGTGACAGACTTCGAGCGTCTGTAGTCATGACAGACTTCGAGCGTCCGTAGCCGCAACAGACCTCGAGCGTCTGTAGCCGCGACAGACTTCGAGCGTCTGTAGTCGTGACAGACTTCGAGCGTCTGAAGTCGTGACAGACTTGAGCGTCTGTAGTCGTGACAGACTTGAGCGTCTGTAGTCGTGACAGATTTGAGAGTCTATAACTCCAGGTGCCTGCAGTCGTGACAGACCTCGAGCATCTGTGGACAGCACCAGTGACAGACTACGCATGCCTATAGGTAACAGGACATGAGCGTCTGCACTGGTGACAGACCACGAACGTCAGTACTCGCAACAGACGACACGAGAGCTGTAGAGCTGCCAGGTCTATGTGACGTGACCATGCCCATGATGGATTTGAAGAATCCTGTATTCGTGACAGGATCTACTGACCTACGAACACGACAGACGATAAAAGGAACATTTTAATATTATTTCCTTTTTTCCCTTTATATATATACAGACGTGGACAAAATTGTTGGTACCCTTTGGTCAATGAAAGAAAAAGTCACAATGGTCACAGAAATAACTTTAATCTGACAAAAGTAATAATAAATTAAAATTCTATAAATGTTAACCAATGAAAGTCAGACATTGTTTTTCAACCATGCTTCAACAGAATTATGTAAAAAAATAAACTCATGAAACAGGCATGGACAAAAATGATGGTACCCCTAACTTAATATTTTGTTGCGCAACCTTTTGAGGCAATCACTGCAATCAAACGCTTCCTGTAACTGTCAATGAGACATCTGCACCTCTCAGCAGGTATTTTGGCCCACTCCTCATGAGCAAACTGCTCCAGTTGTGTCCGGTTTGAAGGGTGCCTTTTCCAGACTGCATGTTTCAGCTCCTTCCAAAGATGCTCAATAGGATTGAGGTCAGGGCTCATAGAAGGCCACTTTAGAATAGTCCAATTTTTTCCTCTTAGCCATTCTTGGGTGTTTTTAGCGGTGTGTTTTGGGTCATTGTCCTGTTGCAAGACCCATGACCTGCGACTGAGACCAAGCTTTCTGACACTGGCTAGTACATTTCTCTCTAGAATTCCTTGATAGTCTTGAGATTTCATTGTACCCTGCACAGATTCAAGACACCCTGTGCCAGACGCAGCAAAGCAGCCCCAGAACATAACAGAGCCTCCTCCATGTTTCACAGTAGGGACAGTGTTCTTTTCTTGATATGCTTCATTTTTTCGTCTGTGAACATACAGCTGATGTGCCTTGGCAAAAACTTCGATTTTTGTCTCATCTGTCCACAGGACATTCTCCCAGAAGCTTTGTGGCTTGTCAACATGTAGTTTGGCATATTCCAGTCTTGCTTTTTTATGATTCGTTTTCAACAATGGTGTCCTCCTTGGTCGTCTCCCATGTAGTCCACTTTGGCTCAAACAACGACGGATGGTGCGATCTGACACTGATGTTCCTTGAGCATGAAGTTCACCTTGAATCTCTTTAGAAGTCTTTCTAGGCTCTTTTGTTACCATTCGGATTATCCGTCTCTTAGATTTGTCATCAATTTTCCTCCTGCGGCCACGTCCAGGGAGGTTGGCTACAGTCCCATGGATCTTAAACTTATGAATAATATGTGCAACTGTACTCACAGGAACATCTAGTTGCTTGGAGATGGTCTTATAGCCTTTACCTTTAACATGCTTGTCTATAATTTTCTTTCTGATCTCTTGAGACAGCTCTTTCCTTTGCTTCCTCTGGTCCATGTCGAGTGTGGTACACACCATATCACCAAACAACACAGTGATTACCTGGAGCCATATATATAGGCCCAATGGCTGATTACAAGGTTGTAGACACCTGTGATGCTAATTAGTGGACACACCTTGAATTAACATGTCCCTTTGGTCACATTATGTTCTGTGTTTTCTAGGGGTACCATCATTTTTGTCCATGCCTGTTTCATGAGTTTATTTTTTTACATAATTCTGTTGAAGCATGGTTGAAAAACAATGTCTGACTTTCATTGGTTAACATTTATAGAATTTTAATTTATTATTACTTTTGTCAGATTAAAGTTATTTCTGTGACCATTGTGACTTTTTCTTTCATTGACCAAAGGGTACCAACAATTTTGTCCACGTCTGTATATATATATATATTTTTTTTTCAGGAGTAGAATACCCTATATTGAACGTGTTTCACCCTTCGTGCTTTTAGATCGTGACACAAACTCCTGCACCGAGAAGGACCCTGTGTCACCTACCTGTACCAATGCGGGTACGCCCTACCGCTCTGTGTTGAAGGGGAGAAAAAAAAAAAAGTGATTCAAACGTTTCCCCCTTTTTTATTTTTTTTATTTTAATTATTTTTTTTATTTTTTTTACCTGCCGGAAACAAAGTAACGGGAGATACGTGCGGCAAATGTGTGCCGTGGGATGATAATCCTACTGACCTGTAAGAGATACTGCGGTTACCACCTTTCCCAAGAACCCTGATGACCTAGATTCTATGAGCCGTGCTACTAGTGTTAGGTGTGCGACAACTATGCGTCCCTTGTGCTGTCTGCAGACCCCTGTAGGTGTGACAATGAAAAGGCCACGAGGTGTTTGGTGTGTGGGCGCTGCCTGCACTGTACTACTCCCTAGTTGTATGTGACAGTGGACATGAACCGGACATGGCAATGAGCACTGGAAGCCCTAACTGAGTGCACTGAAGGTACTGCCAGTCTGCCCTGCCGAAGGGCCCATGAACCCTCCGCACACGTGCACCGTACTCAGACGCCGACCAGTGAGGTATGCAACAGCGTGCATGCCCTAGAACATTACACACGCCCCTGTCATGCGCACGGATGCGAACGCGGAAGCACCGGCTGTGGCTGAACAGCCGCAGAGTGAGAGTGGAGTGGCCGGCGATGGCAGCGTACGTTGAATGACAGTATGATTCTAGGCATGTACCGATGTATAACGCCCCCCCCCCCCCCAAACCTTATCACCTTAGTCAGACGCTCATAGCATGGGAACCAGAGCTGGCGCTGGGTGTTTGATCGCGCTTGCCACGTGACGCTCCTGACCGCTGCCGAAGGTGCCGACCCGGAAGTGAACCTCGCCGGAAAAGCGATGAGCCGTGCGACGTAGGCTATGGGGGTGAGACTTATATGCTGTGAGAGGGAGCCTCCCCTCCCACAAATCCGGCAATACCTTGCCTTAACACTTATCCCTAGTGATGTCATACATCACTGCACACAATATTTTGTGTGGGATTTTCAACCAAGATGGCTGCTGCGGCCTCTTTGCACTCAAATGGATGAATTGAGTATGTTTGTTTGTTTGTTTTTAACACCATTTTAGGGAAAATTTATTTGCTACCTTACCACAAAGCATAAGGAAATTTGGCTTCGCAGCAAATCGAATTTTCAAAAAATTCGGATCGAAGTACACTTCGGATACCTTAATTTGCTCAACCCTAGATGCAATTACAAAAGTATTCAGATCTAGATACTGGTTTGAAAAATGTAGAATATGCTTTGTGACACAACCCATTTAATGTTTAACCATGATCTCGTATTTGTAGTGATCGGTCTGTGTGTCAGGATAGACCTCATCTTCCCCAAATAAAAAATATAACCTGATCATTAAAATATATGCCTCAAATTATTTAAAAATGTGTCATTGTAATTAGGACTTTTATAGACGCAGAGCAGGTGAGGTTAGCTTGTAACTAACAACACTTAAAAACCTCATAAATCTCATTCTGCTGCTTAATTTGTATAATCATTTCTAATTCTCTCCTACAAAATCCTTTACCGTTTTATGGAATCACTGAATAGCCTGAAGCAATTTTTCTTCATAAAATTAAAAACTGTGATCTAGCATATGCCAAGCAACAAGTCTAATGAGATGAGGCACTGAAGCTCAAACAGTGGAAGAGATATCGCTATGCAAGTGATCTAGGATAATGCGCTTCAAATAAACATGCCATCACTCTGACAGCAAAATAAAACTACACTATGACCAAGAAGCCATCAGAGAGTAATAAAATGCATTGTATTAATAGAATTTTGATTATGATTAGTGATGAGCAAAGTATTGGAAAATTCGATTTTACTGCTTCGCCGAATTCTACAAAAAAATTTGCTTAGTGACTAATTATTTCGGCATGAAGTGCTTTTCTTTGTAAGTAGTGGTGCAATGACAGGGAGTGGTGATTGCACCACTCTCCATCATTGTACCCCTCAGCTGCCACATTCATAGCTGATCGCGACATCTGACAGCAATAATCAGGTGTAAAATAAAAAAGATAAATAAAAAATTTATAAAAATATAATTACCCTCATCCATTTGATCACGAAGGTCCGGCTGCCACCAATTTGATTGCAAAATCTTGCGCGGCCCGTGATGATGTCATCACATCGGCCAGCGTGGTGACGTCATACATTGCTGCGCATGGGATTTTATGCAAAATCTTCATTCAAGATGGCGGAGGCCGGCTCTTTGCACTCAAATGGATGAGATAAGTATGATTTTTTTTTTTTTTTTTTTTTTAAAAAAAGCTTTATTTGCAAAAGCATGTGTACAAGTTAACATAGGCGCAACGGAGAGTGATGACAGTTCTCCGTGCTCCAACATATTGGTTGGCACTTCAAATTCAATATAACGAATGCCATATAGTGAACACAATGAATACAGTGAAAACAATGAGTACAATGAATACACGATCACAAGGAAGAATATGACATTACTACCGCTTACTCCTTTAAATAACACTAATGTGCTGATAGGTATCTTATGGGTCCGGGGAATCCGCAATGCGGGGCTATTTAACTTCCAAGAGTCATCTCGATACATTTCCAGGTTGTCCTAACTAGATAACACTGATGTTAACTTTTCCCTGAAAAACTGTTGGCGGAATAAGCAAGCGGAAAGAAGAGTGGGAAGGTCCAAAAATTGGAGTTTATCCACTCCTAAGCCCTCTATATGTTTCCCATGGCAACCAGATGGCTCTAAACTTGTGGATGGATCTGCATTCCCAGTACGAAATTTCCTCCAATCTGTAAATTTGGTCTACTCTGGAGTGCCATTTCTCGATAAGGGGTACGTCTGGCGATAGCCAGTGAAGTGGAATCAAGAATCTAGCTGCATTGATCAATTGTCTGTAAAGACCAATATTTGGGGTATTAGGGGTTTTAGGGAATAGATTCAGCAAGGCCGTCTCTGGGCTAGGAGCAAAGGAGGACATACAGACTTTGTTGCATAGATCGAATATTTGCGTCCACCAAGCTTTTAAAGGGGGGCAGTCCCACCATATATGTATGAAGGAGCCTCTGGAGCTGGAGCACCTCCAACAACTATCCGAAGCCGATGCTGAATATAGACATGTTTTATCCGGGGTTTTATACCACCTGGTTACTACTTTGTAGCAATTTTCTTGAATCCTGGTGCATCTAGATGCTTTGTGTGGGGAAACCATTATTTGATCTATTTCCTGTCTGGAAAACGATTTGTTCAGATCTCTTTCCCAGAGTCTAATGAATGCCGGTGTGAATAGAGCTTCAGGCATTCTTATTTTGTTATATAGCTGGGAAATTAGTTTAGTCGGATAATGAGTGCCACCTACGAGGTCTTCTAACCATACCGGTGGGCGTGAGAAATCTGTACATTTAATATTTTGCTGAATATATGATCTTAGAAAGAGCAGGGGGGAAATGTTTGTATAGGTGTAATTAAGCTTATTTTTCATGTCTGCTATAGAAAAGGGTTGAGAAGCATCCAGGAAGTTTTTTACAGGGGACGTGAAGTTTTTAAGCGAGCCCACCACACTATCTAACATGGCTTTAGGTGCTAGATTTAGAATATCTCTGACTTGCAATATTAGGGAGGGAAATGGTATAAAGTGTTGCGAATCTTTAAGACCCTTCCAAACGGAAAATGTGGCTCTCATTAGAGAGGAAGCAAGTGGGGGTAAAGTTTGAGCAGTTTTATGGCCTAAAAGGAAGGCCCTAAAGGTGCGACCCAATAGAGCTTGTTCCATGGAGACCCAAGATTTGTTTAAGGGTTCCCTCAACCAATCTATCGCTCTAGCTAGAAGGACAGCTTTACCATACAATTCGGGGTCTGGGAGGGAAATACCACCCCATTTTTTCGCTCTATTCAAAGACTTATAAGATTGTCTAGGTTTTTTCTTAAACCAAATAAAGAGCTAAAAAGAGATCTCACCTTCTTATAGAATGAGGAGGGAACTTGTATTGGGAGGACCTGTTGTAGGTAGGTTAACTTCGGAAGGATCAATGAAGCCAGTATGTTTTTCCTCCCAAACCACGAAAGCAACGGCAATTCCAGGTTTCTAATTAGTTTAGTCATATCTGAGAGCAGGGGGTCATAATTCAGACGAAACCATAGAGAAGGATCTGTACTGATTTTGACCCCTAGATATGTTAGAAAGGGGGCTGACCAGTTAAAAGGGGAAGATTGGGCCAATTTTTGCTTTGTGGGGGTAGATATACCTGAGCATATGATAAACGACTTGCTGTGGTTTACTTTAAAATTAGAGCAGAGCCCGTAATTTTCCAGGTGTTGGTAGATTTTAGGGAGCGCGGTCTTTGGGTTACTGATTATTACAAGCATGTCATCCGCGAAGGCTGCTGTTTTGTGTTCTTGATCACCAAGAGTTATGCCTTTGATGTCTGAATCCTCTCTGATAGTTAAAAGAAGGGGCTCGAGTGACAATACAAATAACAAGGGGGACAGGGGACAACCCTGTCTGGTGCCATTTTTGATATTAAAAGGGTGTGAGATAGTATCATTAACTGATATGGAAGCGGAGGCATTGATATACATGGCATCAATTGCATACATAAAGGCCAGTGGGAAATTTTGGAATGTAAGGACATGCTTCATGAAGGACCAGCTGACTCTATCAAAGGCTTTTTCGGCGTCGGTGCTGAGTAAGGCCACCGGAAGTGATTTCTTATTAGCATAGTGTAAAATATTTAGGACTCTTGTCGTATTGTCCTTACCTTCTCTGCCTTTGACAAAGCCAACCTGGTCCCTATGAATAAGCGAGGGGAGGATTTTCGCTAATCTGTTAGCCAGTAGCTTAGCCAGGAATTTTAGATCTATGTTCAGGAGAGAAATAGGCCTAAAGTTAGGGCACTGAGTGTGGTCTTTCCCCTCTTTCGGGATAAGGATAATGTTAGCTTTTGTCATGTCAGATGAAAGAGGAATATTCTGAAGGGACGTGTTGTAGATTGGAAGCAAGTGAGGGATCAAGATATCCAGGAAGGCTAGGTAGTAAGGGGATGGAAGCCCATCTGGGCCAGGGCTTTTCCCTTTAGGTGACTTCTTAATGACCTCAGCCAATTCGTCTTTAGTGAAAGGGGCTTGAAGGGAATTGTTGTCTTCCTCTGACAGTTTTGAGAGCGGAAGATTTTTCAAAAAGGAATTGCTTAAATTCCTGTCTAGAGTGGGGTTCGCAGTTTGTTGTGGAGGAACCAAGTTATATAAGGCTTCATAATAATTCCTAAATTGGGTTGCAATTTTTGAAGGATCAAAGATCCAAGATCCTGAAGCATCTTTTATTTTATGTACGTAATTGTCTAGTTTTCTTTTCTTGATTCTTTGCATAACAAACTTTGAGGCCTTATCTCCGTGTGCAAATATCTTCTGTTGGGAGTGCAAATAATATTTAGCCGAGGCCGAGTTTAATAGGTTTTTGAGAGAGATCCTGTGTTTGTTAAGCTCTTCCAAATGTGAGCTAATAAGCGAACTTTTGTGTAACCCCTCTAGTCGTTTGATTTGTTTGTATAGTGAGTCTATTTGTTTTTCTCTTTTCTTTTTAAGGTAAGAACTCAAGCTTATGCATTGACCCCTAATGAAAGCCTTGTGGGCATCCCAGAGAGTTTGAGGAGAGATATCTTGAGTGTTGTTCAAGGTAAAATATTCCTCTAATAGTTTTTGGAGTCGCTCTTTTGTCTCTGGGGTTCCCAGTAAAGATTCATTCAGTCGCCAAGGCTTATTAAAATTCCTAGGGTGAGGTGCCGACACCGACAGATATATCGGGGCATGATCCGACCATAAGAAGGAGCCGACCTCTGTGTCTGAACATAACCCAATATGATTCTTAGAAATAAATAGGTAATCTAGTCGTTGGTACGAATTGTGGGCATAAGAGTAAAAAGTGTACTCATGAGAATCCGGGTGTAGTGTTCGCCAAGTGTCTATGAAATGGGAGTTCCAAAGCCTGGTAGTTAAGGAGCTGGGGGCTTTTTGGGAGTGCACTGACTTATGTGAGGAAGAGTCTAACAATGGGTTTATTGCTACATTAAAGTCACCGCCAAATATTGTAATACCTTCCTGGAAAGAAGCGACTAAGGACAAGATTTTTTTAAGCCAGATGGTTTGCTTAAAATTGGGGGCATAGACGTTGATGAATGTGTAAGATTGAGGACCAATTTTCCCTTTAACCATTAAGTATCTACCGTCGGGATCTATTATCTGGTCACTAAATAGGAAGGGGACATTTTTCTTAAAACCTATGCTTACCCCCTTCGAGTTAGAGGAGGGGGAACCACAGTGATACCAGTGAGGGTACTGAGAAAAAGAGAGATTAGGAAATTTGTTTGTTTTTAAGTGAGTCTCTTGGAGGAATAGGACATTTGCTCTGTCTTTCCTCAACACCCCAAAAATTTGGCGCCTCTTGGATGGCGAATTAAAGCCATGAACATTATATGACGCTATCCGTAAGTCCGCCATTGGTGGTGTGGAGGGAAGCCCGAACCATGGAGATATGTAGGAGATGTCTGGGGTAATGTCTGAATCTTAATGTCTGATGTTACTGACCGGAGAGTATTATGTGAAGACTTGCTGTTGGCATGATGTCGCATGGCTCTCTCTTGGAATTTTCCTTGCGATCTGAGAACATAGGTAACAAAGTAAGCCATAGATATGACCCAAACAGAACAAAAAACAGGATCTACGATCACCTTGAGGGGGGTAAAAAGGAGTTTTCTACTCATTTAGGGACCTTTCCCTACATGGTATAAAGTATCTGTTGGTTGGGGCAAGTCTCCAGGGAGACAGCCCCCTTCCACAGGTACCCGACCTAATAAGGCTAATTAACACAAGAACCCCAGAAAATGAGGCACACTTTTTTTTTTTTTCTGTAACGGATATAGAGGCAAGAGAGACGTCATATATATTATACAGTATATAGCCCAGTGCCTGATTATAAGTCCTGCTGCTAATAGCATTTAGAGTTGAGAAGGGGGGGGAACGGGAGGGGGGGTAGGGAAAAATAAAAGAAACAAGCATTCCCGCATTAAGCTATGGGGAGACCAAGGGGAAGGGGAGGAGAGAGGAGCAATATGGATGGCAGCAGGAGATCTATATAAATTCAAATATAGGTACTGAACTCGTAAACCTTGGTTCTGAACATACTGAGGAAATTAAAGAAATATAAGGGCCTGTAACAGCATATGAAAGCTAATTCTGTATATTTGCCTTAAACATGGAATACTATTTAGCCTGAATAACTATTGCTAATAGAGCATTAGAGTACAGCTGCAGCAGAACTTGCAACATGAAATACTAAGAGATTACTACCAGTCTCTTGGTCGACGGGTGTAACTGATTGGAGCTGGAGTCACGGACCATACTTGTGTAACGGGTGGCTTTCTGATCAGAAGTAGTCCGCATTAATTCTTCTGGGAGTTAGGGGAGAGTTCTTCCTCTTCAGACGCTGTGCTTTGGGAGTTCTTCTGGTCTCGAATGGTGCTGAATACTGGAACTTAGGGAGCGCTGCCAGGTCTTGTAAGCTGTCCCAGTTTTCTATCTTCAGAGGCTGGATCTCCAAACTCTCGAACAGCGGGGACAGGTCGGCATGCGAATGAATATTGTATCTGCGACCTTCTATGGCGAAGGAAAGGCCAAACGGGAATGACCAGCGGTAAGGCACTTTTTGCCCTCTAAGCCAGTCAGTCAGAGGCTTGAGGATTTTCCGTTTCTTCAATGTCACTGGTGCCAAATCTTGATATATGTTGATATTTGCTCCGTTGTATTTAATTTCAGCGGCGTTGCGAGATTTGTAGAGGATCGCCTCTTTATCTTGAAAGTTCAAAAAACGGCAAATTATATCTCTCGGTGGGTCCGCAGCATTGGGTTGGGGTCTCAGGGCTCTATGGACCCTTTCAATGGTGATTTGCGCTGGACTGTCCGGACCTAGGAGGTCAGAGCATATAGCCAGAACCGCAGCTGGTATTTCAGAAGCCGTAATAGCCTCCGGAACTCCACGGAACCGGAGGTTGTTCCTCCGACCACGGTTTTCTTGATCTTCAAGTGCAGTATGGATCGCATTCATATGGTCCTGGCACTTCTTGAAGTTCTCTGTGGCCGCCATCTGCCACTCTTGCATGGAGGTTTGGGCTGTTTCTAGCGTCTCCACTCTGCCTCCAATATGTCTCATTTCTTGTCTAAAGGAGGCTAGTTCGTGGGCGACCGGTTCCAGAGCTTTCGCTAGAGTCTTTTTCAGAAACTTCCTGGAAATCGGTAAGCTTTGTGAGCCTTTAATTTCCTCACTATCGCTATCAGCCTCAGATACCTCATGTTCGCTTGTGGCTGTCTCCTCGCGTACTGTGGGCGCCATCTTGGCTTCTTTTGCGGCGCAGACCGCCGCTGCCTTTTTTATAAATTTGTCCATGTCACCTTCTCCTGACACGGTCTTTTGATGACGGGTAGCTTCCCCAAGCTTGGGGGTCCCGATTTTGACCATAATTCGTCGGGTACGCTAAAGTAAGCTATGTAGGGAGAGACTCGATGTGACGGAGCTCAAACACTAGCGACCATTCTCTTCCGGCGCTAGCTCCGCCCCCCAGGCAAATGCGATAAGTATGATTTTGATATTTTTTACTGCCATTCAGAAAGTGGAGTTCGATTAGCTCAACAATATTTATCATGTGCATTTTTTTCTTTAGCCAGATATTTGCTAAAAGTCAATATATAATAATATATATATATATATATATATATATATATAATTCACTACAAATGATATTTTAATTGTTTGAAGTGTGTTGCTCAAATGTTGGTGCATTGTTGGGGTCAGTGGCATCCTTTTCAGAACATGTTTTAGGTTTTTGTGATTTTTTTTTCAGGCAAACTTACTAAAGATACCACTGTAAACAGTTGTAAGAAACACACAAATTATCTAAATAAAAAAACACTACCCAATATAAATGCTGATTTAAAAAAAACATGAAATTCATGGCATTTTTTACATTTTTATATCACAAAAAAATCTACATGGAGTCGACTCATAGAGAGCCACATCTTAAAGGTAACACTAGTGAGATGTTCTTTATCCTTGGGAGATATCCCTTTGTACGTTATTTTGCCATGGAGCATTGCCTCTAACTCACCATACACAGCTGGTTTCCTTACATAGAGCCATTACAACCCCCCTCCCCAAGCTGCATCTGAGGCATCATACTCAGCCAGCCAGAATCCTATTCCATACTAATGAGCATGCAACCACCACAAAACAGCTGTTTGTGGATGGCTTAATAAAAATTTACACTTTGGACTCATAGGGAGCCACTTCCAAAAGGTGACGCTAGCAAGACAGATCTTTTTCACTGGGAGATACTTCTTTGCATGTTATTTTCTCGTGGAGCATTGCTACCAAGTCTCCATACATAGTAGCCCTCTTAAAGTTGCCTATAAAAATTAGATAGCAGTAGGTTGATGGTTGAACAGCAACGATGGTTTTGCAAAAACAACTATACACATTTTAGTCCATGTTGAATACAGTTACAGTTGCTCAATGGACAAAAGATTTTTCTTTCAAATAAATATCTGTCATCCAAAAATGTTCTTTCTTTGAACAAAAGATCTTTCATCTGACCAAAACTTTCAAACATGGCTGATTTATTTTCACATGATAATAGTCTATCATCAGTTGGATAAAATAATGGTTGTTTTGGTTGAAATTGTCTGCTTTACACTAATGTGCACGGCCACTTTAAGTCTCATGCTTCTGTCCCACTTTTCCAGTTGAATTGAGTAATCTTTGCCTCATAAGAACTGCAATGTTTCAAAATTGAAGAATTGTATGATTGGGTCCCTTATGTGGAGGTCCTCATTGGGAAACAAACATTTTTCTGTAGATCTTAGCCTACTCTGACCCAGAAAACCTAGAGATATGCACTGCACTTACTTATCTCTCCTTTTATATTTTGATATCCCAAGATAAATGGTGGGAGATGACCACCTTAAAAAAATGACACTACTCACACTGACTAAAGCAAAACTTTTTTTTTCAAAGACTAATCATTTTGTGCCACTTATCTCTGGATACTGTAATTCAAAAAAAGAGAGAAATGCAACATGTAAGGAAGGACAGATATGTATTTGTCAATAACCTTTTAGGGTTTTTTAATTTAATATTAAGTTTTTCTCATTCAGGACCTCTTCAACTAACAAGAGAGAAGAGTGGCTACAAATTGTTTGTCTATGGCCGCAAAACAGCTGATCAGTGAGACTTCCATCAACCTGATATTGATAACCTACCACAAGTACTGTATATGTCTTGAATACTTCAGTCATAGAGATCCCCCATTAAGACCAGCCCTTATTTTGAAACTTTCCCAATGACAAAAAGATCCTAGGTAGTACTATCTCTCCTTGGGGAGAGAGAGTGCCTTAATCGGGCATGAGGAACTTATAGGCCATACATACTCCTTTGGAATTCTGGTTAGAAAGGGATGCAAATAAGCTCTTAATTATCTCTGACTCTAATGCCACCGAAACAGCTGTCTGCAGATGAGGTCCTGGCTTATTTAATATCCAAGTCATGTCTCAAGGCCTATTTAAAGGGTCGAACATTGACTTATAGGATAGCTACCTTACATCTGGTGGCAATAGAGGCAGAGCTTCTTAAGAGCTCATTTGTATCCCTTTCTTTACAAAAGTTCCTATACTCACTACTCACACAGTTTCTAGCACCACCACAGTTTCAGTCCTCACCTCCAGTCTCTGTTTACATGGTCACTAGAGATGAACCTTTAGAATCAAAATTTGTCCCAGATTTGTTAGAATCATAATTTCTTGGGAAACAATTGGGCGAGTTTTGATAGAGGGATGGAGAGAGAGAGAAAAATTTAGATTTTACAGGGATTCAAAGCACTTTCGATTTAGGTAGAATCAGTTCAAACTTGAATCGAATCTCAGATTTTAAGAAGTTTGCTCATCTCTAATGGTGACATAGCCCTATTACCCACATGACTGTGCGAACCAATCCCTGGTCTCAGCAATTCGTGTGCCCTCTGCAGCACATCATCTCTGCACTCATATGAACAAATCCCGAAAGAGAGGACTGGTGCATCAACCGTGGAAACATCAAGGGATTAACTGGTATTTTATTACATTCAGTGGCATTTGCTGAACTTTTAATTTATTTGACAAACCTATTAAGATGTATAACCGTTTAGAATAAAAGCTACAAGCGAACTGACTGGCCTTTCAAGCGGCTATCTTCTGCTTTCAGCGCAGCCTGGCTACTACATTGTATCTGTTGGACTAACAGCTTTGATTTTCAGTGTTGCAGAGGTTTCTTTAAGGCCAAAAGCTCATGGCTCTGGATGACAGTTGCTCAGCTGGTGGCTTCTCTCAAAGAAAGTAATACATTTGCTGTAATGATCAGACTGACTGCCATCTGCTTTGTACACAATTATATTATACACAGATTACACGTTCTGGCAGCATGATTGGATAGCTAAAACCTTTGTGGTGTCCCGCAGGGTAGATGAGGACCTGAACTGTGGATTTTACCAGTTTGATATTCAGCAATCTGTGTTTTATGTGAAGACATTACCTTGTTAGGAAATGAAATCAGTATTTCGCCAGGCTATGTTGTTCCAGCAGAGATACTTTGGTACGTTGTTGCAGATTATAACATCATCCACTTTGAAATATTGTGTGCAGCCATTCGGTGATTCAGAAATGACCTTGGAATGAAAGAGCAAACATGCACAGCGATGTAGGTAATATGTCGTGACTACTTATGTCATGTGTCTCGGTATAACCCTGCAGTGTGCAGTCTACCTGCGCTATCACTTAACGGTGGGGTTCACATTTAGGAAGGGAAGCTCTTTGAAAGACTGTGGCATGCCTGCAGTTAATCCACGTGCATTAACACGGATTACAATGCAGATTTACATACATATTTTTAACCATGGATTTGTAGCTGATTTTACCTTGAATCACAGTAGACAAAATGAATGCAAACCCAGAACAAATCTGCTTAGCTTTTTTATGCTAATTGTGAATATAAGTTACTAAACTCCATTCATTTGCACAGTGTTGTACTCTGCTGCAGATTTTCTGTGCAAACAAAATACTTCATGTGTGCGCATGACCAAAGAGTGCCTATACCTCAATGCATTCCTAAAGAAAATCAAAACCATATGGATGGACAGTACTTAAAGGCTATAGACACCCATTATATGGTAGGAATAATAATTTGTACACGTTAAAAGGGTTGTCCAGGCTTTTAATATTGACAACCTAACTTTAGGATAGGTCATCAATATAAAATCGGTAGGGGTCCAACACCCAGAAACCCCCGACGATCAGCTTTGATGTTTTTGCCATAGACAGCAGCGGTGAACAGAAAGAGAGAAGGAAGATGGCACATGCACACAGCAAACATCGTCTCCTCCTCATACAGCCGATCGGCGGGGGTGCCAGGTTTCATCCCTCGCCAATCTGATATTGATGACCTATCCTGAGGATAGGTCATCATCATCAATAGTAAAGTCCGGACAACCCCTTTACGCTTCATGTACAAGACTATAATGTAAATCCCCAAGCTACCCACAAGTTTTGCAGATATCACACTGACCAATTTTTTTCTATTTGGCCATGGACATATCCATATTTTTGTGGATTTGTGTGGTCCCACCACATATTATAAAACAATTCCTATTCTTGTCCATATAGAAAGTATAGCCCTTTCGATTGATGGGAATGAAAAAAATATGAAATGCACATGGAAGGGTATCCATAAATTGGAAATTGTTTTCTTTGAAGACTGACATTCGGATATGACAATGAGCTTAAAGCCTTAGTGGCTACAATGAGAAACAAAATGTTGCACTAAGTTTCAGTCTGCAATCTTCATTCCATCATTTTAAGACACTCTAATATTCAGTTTAAAACCTGTTCCTAATTTAAGACATTTCTCAAGTGAATGTTTCTCTCCCAGTAATCCATGTTGGACCCGTGTGTCCAGGATGCTGATGTCTTCCCTTGCAAACTGCCCTGTGTATCCCTATCTACAGCTTGTGAGCTTTCCTCTTTGGTTTCTTTCCCTCATTTCCAAACACATCTGCTGTGTAGTGATTGATGAACAGCAGGGGCAATATTCCAATTTGGGATATTTTGCGAATATTTGGTAGAATAAATATTAAAATAACATTACGCAAATATTACATTGCCGATTTTTCGTGATCAAGAAAATAATCTCAAAATCTCAAATTCACAAATATATGACAAATATATTCGCGAATTTGAGATTATTTTCTTGATCACGAAAAATCGGCAATGTAATATTTGCGTAATGCTAGCTACATTTTTCAAGCTGCTAGAAGTTTCCTGAGACTGGAGAAAATGGTTGGCACGGCAGAACATTACAATAGCTTTATATGCAGATAGAGTCAAGTGCTCCAATATATTTGTGATTGCAAAATTGGCACTAATGATGCAAATATTTTGGCACAATACGTGCAACTTCACATTTTAACAGGTCTGACTACTTATTAGTGATTGGTGCAGTATTGTTGTGAACTTGTGACATCACAGCACTATGTATGTATGTATGTATGTATGTATGTATGTATGTATGTATGTAGCATGTATGTATGGACAATAGAACCTATCAGCTACATTATATCACTATCTAACCTACACTGACTATCTCCCACTAACTATCTGTATTCTATATATAAGCTAACTAACTAACTATTACTAATGACACAGGGAAGCAGAGAGCACAGCAATAACACTGCTTTCTCTCAGATCTGCAAAATACTGCATACAAGGGCTGCTGGGGAGGTTCTTATATAGTGAGGGGTAGGCAACTTTCCTATTGATTGCTAGAGATGTTGCTAAGCTCTGACAAAGACATTGCAGCCTTCTCATTGGCCCACAAGCAAGAAGGAAGGTTACTGATGAAAAAAAGATCTAGAATATTCAAAATTACAAATATATAGCACTATATTCTAAATATTTGCGAATTCTCAAAGTGCCGATATTCGCGATTAATATTCGCTATTCGAATATTCGCGCCCAACACTACTGCTGTGCACAACCAACTTCATCTCAATACTGCTAAACACTGAGAAAAAGGAAAACAGAGAGAGCTGTCAGAAACAGGAGCGGATGGATTAATGTCAGCTTCTAAAGAACCATCAGCTAGCTGAAGAACTTACACACGCTCTGCAGAATATTAGAAAAGTTTTAATGATGGCTTTTTAGAAAATTGTTTAATTTTGCATTTAGGAATCAAATAAATAATGATAAAAATAATAAAATTAGTGCAAATGTGTCTATAGCCTTTAAGTACTGCTAGGTCCCCTTGCCCTCTATTTGTCCTCTATGCTAACCAGACCCTGAGCTGAAATTTTACCACTTTATATTTCTATTAAATGAATATGTATGTAGGTCATCTAAACCAGCACTTCTTAGCCAAGTACCCTGTACTTAAAGAAATTGCAAAAAAGGGACCCTAGTGCTATGATTATACAATGTGCTGCCTATTAAACCCATAGTATGAGCATAATGTCATCATTCCCTAGAGACATTGCATGTACACTCTGGGGCACACCTACCACAGGTTTCCTTGTTTTTAAATCATTCTCCAGAAAAAAGCACATTGATGAACATTTATGAAGCTGTAATTTAGAAAATAAAATAAATTTCACTTAATTGACAAGGGTGAGTCATACTGGGCAAGGAGCACCTATTTCCAGAAAACCTGTGGAGAGCCGCCTTTTTGTTATCTAACATTTATGAAGCTGTGCCAGGCACTGCAGCTCCACCAAATTAATCACTAGCCAAGAATAAGACAACTAAGAAAGTGGTAGGCAAATACATAGTAGTGTTGGGCTTGAATATTTGAATAGCGAATATTAATTGCGAATATCGTCACTTCGAGAATTTTATAATATAGTGATATACATTCGTAATTTCGAATATTCTAGATTTTTTTTTATCAGTAACCTCCCTTCTTGCTTGTGGGCCAATGAGAAGGCTGCAATATCTTTGTCAGAGCTTAGCAACATCCCTAACAACCAATAGGAAAGCTGCCTACCCCTTACTATATAAGAACCTCCCCAGCAGCCCTTGTATGCAGTATTTTGCAGATCTGAGAGAGAGAGCAGCGTTATTGTTGTGCTCTCTGCTTCCCTGTGTCATTACATTAGATAGATAGTTAGTCAGCTAGCTTATATATATAATACAGATAGTTAGTGGGAGATAGTCAGTCTAGGCTAGATAGTGATATAGTGTAGCTAATAGGTTCTGCTGTCTATACATACATGCTACATATATAGTGCTGTGATGTCACAAGTTCACAACAATACTTAGTGCACCAATCACTAATAATTAGTCAGAACTGTTAAAATGTGAAGTTGCACGTATTACGCCAAAATATTCGCATCATTAGTGCCGATTTTGCAATCGCAAATATATTGGAGCACTCTATCTGCATATAAAGCTATTGTAATGTTCTGCCGTGCCAACCATTTTCTCCAGTCTCAGGAAACTTCTAACAGCTTGAAAAATGTAGCTGAAGTGACCCACACCAAATTTGAATATTGCCCCTGCCGCTCATGGCTAATACATAGATGATAGATATTAGCAGATGACGGATAGATAGATATTAGATAGATAGAGATAGATAGATAGATAATTAGATAGATAGATAGATAGATAGATAGATAGATAGAGAGATAATTAGAGAGATAGATAGATAGATAGATAGATAGATATTTACAATCAAAGGATTTTTGATTCATGTAGTAGAATCAAATTATACCCAAATGAAATATTATGGTCAATTCGGATAAATCGGATCTAAAAAGAAATGTGCTCATCTCTAATGGTCACCAATGGTGTAATGTCGCATAGCCCTATTCCCCACATGACTGATCTCGTACCCTATATGGCACATCATCGCTGCAGTCATATAAACAAAGAGGACTGCAGCGATGACGGTGAAAATAGCAAATGATTAACTGGTGAGTAGTTTGACACAGTTACAGTGTAGCAGATCCCCGCCACTCTGTTCTAATACTTCCCGGGTCCCCTACCAGTCTCTGCTTCCTATTCAAGGTGAAGGAAATAACGGCTCAGCCAATCACTGGCAACAGCCCTGACTCATCTCAACCAGTGATTGGTCATTTTTAGCTAGTTCATAGAGACATGGTAGTAGACATAGGTGGGGGGCCTTAGGAGCATCTGGAACACTTTGACTGCCCTTTATCAGTCAAAGGGGTATTACAGTACTTTAACGTTATACCCTATCCACAATATTGGGGATAACTATTAGATCACTGGGAACCCAATTAATCACTGTAACGAGTGTCCTGCACCTCACAGGGCCCCCTGAAATGACCAGGAGCAGGTTTATCATGAAGACTGCTGCTATATTCATCCCTATGGCACTGCCAGAGAGAGCCAAATACAGTGGTTGGATTTTACCCCTATCAATTCGGTAGGGCATAGCTTGAAATTCCTGGAATAACCAGTTAAATGCTACTTAACAAGACCGTAGCAACAGTTCCACAATTTTTTAGAATGGGTACGGTCCTATTAATTTCAATGGGGCTGCAAAAGATACAAACAGCACACAATGTTGTTCCGTTCCGTGGCCTGCAAAAAATATAGAGCATGTCTTATTCTTGACCTCAATCATGGACAAGAGTAGACATTTTCTATTATAGTACAGACCATATGCTGTCCTGCAAAATGCAGAACGCACATGGGCCGGTATCCGTGTTTTGTAGATCCACATTTTGTGGACTGCAAAACACAACGGCCATCTGAATGAGCCCTAATTCTGTGATTCAGTGTAGAATAAGAACAAGATATCTGGACTACCATAGTTTATGTTCAAATGTTGCACATAATAAAATTCATGTATACAGTGAGGAACAGAAGTATTTGAACACCCTGCGATTTTCAAAGTTCTCTCTCACTTAGAAATCATGGAGGGGTCTGAAATTCACATTGTAGGTGCATTCCCACTCTGAGAGACAGAATTTTAAAAAAAAATCAGGACATCACATTGTATGAGTTTTAAATGAATGTATTTGTCTTGCACTGCTGAACATTAGTTTTTGAACACCCAAGAAACAGCAAGAATTCTGGCTCTCAGAGACCTGTTACTGTGCCTTTAAAAAGTCCACCTCTACTCTACTCCTTAATCTAACTTAGTAGCACCTGTGTGAGCTCTTTAAAGACCCCTTGTCCACCCCACAGTCAGTCAGACGCCAACTACTACCATGGGCAAGACCAAAGAGCTGTCAAAAGACACCAGAGACAAAATTGTGGACCTCCACAAGGCTGGTAAGGACTATGGGGCAATTGCCAAGCAGCTTGGTGAAAATAGATCAACTGTTGGAGCAATTGTTAGAAAATGGAAAAGGGTAAAGACGATTGTCAGTCTCCCTCAGACTGGGGCTCCATGCAAGATCTCACCTCGTGGGGTATCACTGATGTTAAGAAAGGTGAGGAATCAGCCCAGAACTACAGGGGAGGAGCTGGTCAATGACATGAAGAGAGCTGGAACCACAGTTTCAAAGGTTACTGTCGGTAGAACACTACGCCATCATGGTTTCAAATCATGCATTGCACGGAAGGTTCCCCTTCAAGTCATCACATGGCCAGGCCCGTCTGAAGTTTACCAATGACCATTTGGATGATCCAGAGGAGGCATGGGAGAAAGTCATGTGGTCAGATGGGACCAAAGTAGAACTTTTTGGTCTAAACTTCACTCGTCGTGTTTGGAGGAAAAAGAAGGATGAGTTGTATCCTAGGAGCACAATCCCTACTGTGAAGCATGGGGGTGGTAACATCATGCTTTGGGGGTGCTTTTCTGTAAAAGGGGACAGGACGAATGAACTGTATTAAGGAGAGGATGAATGGGGCCATTTATTGTGAGATTTTGAGCAACAACCTCCTTCCCTCAGTCAGAGCATTGAAGATGGGTCGTGGCTGGGTCTTCCAACATGACAATGACCTGAAGCACTCAGCCAGGATAACCAAGGAGTGGCTCTGTAAGAAGCATATCAAGGTTCTGGAGTGGCCTAGCCAGTCTCCAGACCTAAATCCAATAGAACATCTTTGGAGGGAGCTGAAACTCCGTGTTGCTCAGCGACAGCCCTGAAACCTTACAGATCTAGAGGAGATCTGTGTGGAGGAGTGGGCCAAAATCCCTGCTGCAGTGTGTGCAAACCTGGTCAAGAACTACAGGAAATCTGTAATTGCAAACAAAGGCTTCTGTGCCAAATATTAACACTGAGTTTCTTAGGTGTTTAAATACTTATGTTCAGCAGTGCAAGACAAATAAATTCTTTAAAAATCATACAATGTGATTTCCTGATTTTATTTTATTTTTTATCCTGTCTCTCAGAGTGGGAATGCACCTACAATGTGAATTTCAGACCCCTCCATGATTTCTAAGTGGGAGAACTTGCAAAATCGCAGTCTGTTCAAATACTTCTGTTCCTCACTGTATATGAGAATCTCAGTGTTACCATCTACCTTACATCTTTATGATCTTATGTACTACAAAGAAAAAGCCATGGTGATAGAATTAATATGTACAGGTATACTTTCTGTATGCCATTCATAAAGCTATAAAAGCACACTCAGTTTATCTTAGACTATAATAAAGATATTTATTTCAGATACTGTACCCACTGCTTATTTTATTTCCCAATTTCCTTTTTTACTGCTTCATAATTTTATCTTCCTCCCTCTGGAGCATAAAATGTGTATTATTGAAGGACTGACTCCACACCAGAAGAGACTACAGTAACTCGAGAATTATTACTTAGTTTGAGCTTGTCGGCCAAATGACTTTTTAGTTAAGCAAATTTTATAATGTGTATGTATAATTCTATGGAAAAGCCCATGATTCCACTGGAAACCATAAGTTAGGCTTCAGAATTGTCCAAAATGATATATAGACAAGTCAGATTTAAAATCAAAGGGTATTATAAAACTGCATGACTAAGGCCGAATGCACATGGCCGTGGAACACGGCCGTGAGCGGTCCATAGTATCCCGGCCTAGCATCCTGCTGAGAGCAAGAGCGCACAGCGTCATAGCAACCAATGTGCATTCGTTCTAAAGTCAACACTAGGGGGAGCTCAGTGCATAGGAATTTATACAGCTTCGATTGAAGCAATGGAAGCTGCAAAAATGCTTTTGCGCTGAACTCCCTCTAGTGGCAGCTGCATGCAAATTGCAGTGTTTAGCACGTCAGGAACAGAAGAAGGAGTTAAAGGGCGTATCCTTTATATAGGTCAATAATATCAGATCGTGGGGGTCTGACGCCTGGGACCCACGCCGATCGGTTGTTAGAAGAGGCTGGGCACTACATGAGTTCTGCAGCCTCTTCCTAGGTCATGTGACATCTCTGTACATTGGTCACATGGCATAGTTGCAGCTCAGTCCCATTGAAGTGAATGGAGTCAAGCTGTAATGACCTAGCATAGCCACTGTGAAGGGTGAGCTGCTAGGAGCTGACCACACTCACCAACCTGAGGATAGGACACTAGTATTATTTCCTGAATAACCCCTTTAAGTACTAGGCCTTTCTTCCCCTTGGGCCCCATAGCAGTCGCATTGTCAACCTCCATGAAAGCTACGTCACTGGTTATTCGCACAAAATGCTCTGAGGAGCTTCTGTTCTCTGCTTTGAGTTGAATGACCTTGCTTTTCCCTCCCTTCTCATTGTGATTGCAAGGAGTTTAAGCTACAATGTCTCAAATGTCATTCATTAAGCATGCACAACCAACAACCTTATGTGTATTCATCGAGATCTACCCTCTTATAAATGACAATGAGCTATTTAAGAAATGTGAGCAAATAAATGACTCAATTAATGGTAACATTACAATGATCTTGAAAAGGGACATATGTGAGACCAAAAGAGAAAAATTCATCAGAAGCAGACATTCCTCATACAAGTGATGTCTCCAGAGATCTGTAAAAGCAAAATGATATTAATAAGGAACGATCACTCTTCATAATAGCTCTAATGGTGAGGAGTCACATTTCAACACATTAAAACCGTTTCCCCCCTAAATCGTCCTAATAAAGGTTATTCCGAAATAATAATGTATTTTTTTCCGGTTTTAATGAATGTCAGACTGGTGCTTCTGGGATTTAGAGTAGAATTGTAAATCCCTAGCAGGCTTGATGCATGAACTTTGTAACATCAGTATCTACTTGCATCATTTCGACAGTCGCCTTAGATACAGTTATTAATGCTTAGATGCTCAAATTGGCTGGCCCATATGTCATATGACCTGCCCCATATGTCAGCCTTCCACAAGCATACACAATTAAATCTGAGCTCATTTGTGCTGCTGTAGTACGGTAATACCCATCCCAGGCATATAAATGCATACATTTGCTAAGGAGTTACATGTGCAATAGTATATTTACCAACATTCAAAAATCAAAATTAGGAATTTCAATCCCATCCCCAGGAACACCCCCAAGTAACTACTGTGGAAGGGGTCTGCAAAAGCTCCAACCCTCTTGTGGCCCCTTTTCACTGCATTGTGTCTGCAAAATCGAGGATTGTCAAGTATGCTGTGAAATTTTATGGATGGGATTCTTCGATTAGTTTAAAGAGGTTGACTCATCTCATATGATATTGATGACATATTGCTAGGATATTGCTAGCAATATCAGATAGGCTTCACCTCTGGGACCTGCTCCTATCTCCATTCATTTTTGACAGAATTCTGAAAATAGGCGCACAAGTGTGCTTTGCTATTATCAGAAGTCTCATAGCGGTGAATAGAGAGTGTGCCACACAAGCTCAACCACCACTCCATTCACTGCTATGGGACCTGCTGGAAATAGCTGAGCCAGCGCTTTTCGGAACTCTCATAGCGTTCAATGGATGGTGGGGATAGGAGTGGGACCAACACTTATCTGACATTAATTAGATATCCTAGTGATATGCCATCAATGGTTGAGATGAGCCAACCCTTTTAATTGGACTAGTAGCAGAAGTTAACATAGAAGAGAGTGGGTATCATTGGAAAAGCAAAATAGGGCCTCTTTTAGTGAAGGTTAAAGATGTTGCCTGCTCACCAGCAAATGAATTAAAGAAGAAGTTACTGACCCATAGATGTTTATTTCAGATTTTGGCTTTGGACGTTCACTCTGTCCAGCAGTCACATCAAAGCAGAGATGTTGACTGACGTTGATCTAATTCCGGTTTCTTAAACAGGAGATGCCAGGGACCTCTTCAGCATTTGAGAAGAAGTTAGGATTCTATAGGTAAGTGCTCAAAAATAATGCTATATTATTATCAAATATTTTTATTTTTTTATAATGTATGTGGTGAGTCAACCCCATTAATGTGTGCCATCCTGGTAGCAGTAAAGTCTGTTGCTTTAAGATCCTATTACCCCTCTTTTGCAATACAAAAGAGACTTCTGGCCCTTTAAGTGCTTTCACTTCCCATATTTGCTAATGAGGAGGTCCCTTGTGCAAGTTCACATTACCAATGAAGAAGGATCGGACAACTCAGTTTGGACACGTTCCTTCACAGGCTCCATAGAATCTACCTTTGCTTCCTTGATGACATGTCATGTTCACCGTTGACCAGTGGTGAACCTAACCATAGAGACTGACTACCTTATGGAGTTGTTGGTGGAACAACAAATTCTTCCTCTCTTTTTTGTCGAAATCAGTGGACAGAAAAGGGATATTTTAAAGCCTAGATTCAAAAACTACAGGATGTGTGCTGTAAAAACATATAATACTGCATAACCTTCAAGGCAATGGAAGGTGCAGTCAAAATTGGAAAACTTTTTTTTTATAGTGCTTTCTCTTTTAATGAAAAGAGTAGAACAATGGAGATTGCTAAAGCTGGTATGAACCTGGTCTTAGTGACTAAGCTAAGTAACTTTTATAGAAATAGAGTGATGTGCTGTGAGCAGCGTCTCAAATGTTTTTCTAAATTGGTAGATATCTTCTGACATTTAAAAAGGCAGATAACATCTCAGTCTTTAATTTCTGCAACTTCCAAAATATAATTTGATATCTCAAACCTAAGTAAAGGTACAGAAGGTGCAACGTCTTTTACTGTGAGGATATTTATTTGCATTGCATTAAAACTGAATTTCTGATTAGAAAAGGTCACCCAGTACTTTTTGTAAATGTCTTCACTTCTCCTTTTCAAAGAAGTAAAATCTGTAAATAAGTAAGACAGTAAAAAAGAGCAAATAGGCAGGTGAGATAGCACAGCACCCTAATATAAACTGGGAAGGTTTGGGAGAGTAATAGGAAAGACAATACAAAAAGGTAGGAAAGAGGAATCGGGGAAAAAAGTAAAATATCATCCTCAATAATTGAAAAAAACTGGATGTCTTATGAATTGTATGTTAAACATCAAAGCAGATATTCTGAAGCTTCAGACTAGTTTTCTGGAAAGAGATTGAGGGAGACTCCCCAATCAGAGCAATATTCCACTGGTGCATTAAAGGGAACCTGCCACCATAAAAATGCAGTGCAATCTGCAGGCAGCACATTATAGAGCAGGAGGAGCCTCCTCTATGTGCCAGACTGGAGAGATGCTCTGTAAGATCAGCTGCTGTTATAGCAAACTAGCCACATCCATCCATTCCATGGATGCAGTACTTGTAGTTCACTAGAGGTGAGAAAAGCAAGACCTGTGACACCAGTTAAATTGCAAGTAAAAATGCCTAAAATTGTAAAACTGGGGATGGTTTGGCAAAGTAAGTGAGTAAAAAACGAACAAAAAAAAAAAACACTCCTGTCCCGGCTGTCCCGGTTCCTTCTTACAGCTGTGTCCAAAATATTATTATTATTTTTTTAATTGTTTATAAAATTTGTTGGCTTCAGTAATAAATATAAAATATAACTAAATAATGATACTGCACCATACCGTGCACAGAAGTGTTCTCATATTTCTAGATAGTTCCCCAGTACTGATTCTTGGCCTCCTGTGATGGTACAGAGATCAAGGTATTATAACTTACAGTTAAGGCTAAGTATGCTCATATTGTGAGGTTCCTGGGATGCAGCGTAAAATTTGTAGGTTGTATGGTAAGTTGCACTTTTCATTAAAATGCTTCTAGCTCCTTTTTTTCAGTCATTCAATATACCGTATTTTTTGGCTTATATGATGCACTTTTTTCCCCTAAAAGTGGGGGGGATATAACAGTGCATCTTATAGAGTGAGCTGCAGTCTAATTAACATTGGGTGTCTGATCTGAGGTCTGATTGGGAGTCTGATTAACATTGGAAATCTGAGCTGAGGTCTGCTTAACATTGAGGGTCTAATTAGAGGTCTGAGCTGAGATCTAATTAACATTGAGGGACTAATTAGGGGTCTGAGCCGAAGTCTAATTAACATTGAGGGTCTAATTAGGGGTGTGAGCTGAGGTCTGACTAACACTTGGGGTCTGAGCTGAGGTCTTATGAATAATATTTTTTTCTTATTTTCCTCCTCTAAAACCTAAGGGCATTCTATGGGCAGGTGCATCTAATATGGCGAAAAATACGGTATATTTGTGCGATACTGGTTTGTATCACACGTTACGTTGTTTTATATATTTTTTCTTCTTGTTTCCTATGCAGCAGTTAGTGAATAAGTCATTACCAGTTACATTCTCAGTACACAAAATATGAATGCATATACTTAAAAGCGCAAAGAATGTATAATGTTCTCAAGTTCTCAAGTGTATCATCAGATTCAAGGTTGTAGGTTTTATGTGCTTTTTTATTGAGTGGTGCATGTCAGGCTCAGTGAAAATCATAGAGCAGTACTGTTTCTGGTACAAAGTAAAATGAATAGGGCTGCTGTTTACCAGCTCAGTGCATCTCTTCCTGCTGTGAGCGTGAACATTCAGCATGAATGATGAGTTACAATGCAATCAATTTTGAAGCCTGGAATTATTTTGGGGGGAGTTTTTGTGTTAACCAACTGCTTTTCTGCCTCTAAAGAACAGAGAAGAGCTTTACCACAAATCAGTGTAGCTAACTTAAATATTACTTTGACAGCCTAACCTTTCAAAACCGAGAACAACCTCATGCGTAACTAATGTTTTTGTAAATTTAATATGTGGTTGAGCAGAGGTCTCCAGAAAAGTGAGAGGTGGCTTTGGCTTTCAATCTTTGCCGGAGGGAAAGAGAGTCCCAAGTGACAATTTGACTCTCTACAATATACACGTGCCTATATCTTTTACATTTCTAGAGTGGGTGATGGAGATCCATAGGCTTTTATTTATTGTTACATTTTTATTTTTATTTATTTTAATGAGGAGCAGTTCAATAATTATATATGGAGGCCATATCATCTGTCCATGAAGGTGAACTAGACAGTTCTTTCAACCTATGGGCGTTCACTCCAGTCTGGCACATAGACTATCACAGAGCAAATAAACCCCTAAAATATAACTTTTAATAATATGCAGATAAAATTAATAAACCTCAATTTATATCTAAATAAACACATGTATGATGACCTATATCAGATGTCCGTGCTGAGGATATAGTATCAGCACAGTAAGACAATACAATAACAGCAAGGATAGACTTTATGAATCTATACAAAACAACCAACAGTTATCTGATAAAGACTCACAATTACTTGCATAATAACCAGCAATCTGTTTGATAAAGACTCACAGTTACTTGCATACAGATGATCTCATAATAGAGGGAGACTCATGGTAACACATCATCAGGTTGTCTGTGGGTAGCTAGGACCATGGGGTGGGGAAGATCTTTATTCCCTAAGTTGTCCCTGATGGCTATCCCTGCCTAAAAGCAGAACACCCACCCCGAAAGGGGCGACCCCACTTCTCGGTGGCTAAACCCTCAGACGCCCTAGATGTCCCTGTTGAAAAGATGATCTTCCCTACGCGTTTTCCCAAGTGGAGATATCCAAATGGTTCATCAGGGGACAGCGTTTTGTTGATACAAAATAGCTGCAGATCAGACACATATGATAAGGGCACCAAGATAGAGAGGACCGCCAGTCTGGCACATAGAAATTTTTCTAAATTTAAACTTATTAAAGGGGTTTTAGACATTCAGATATTGATGACCTATCAGTATCAGACTAGTGGGGTCTAACTTCCCACTGATCAGCTGTTTAAAGAGGCTACGGCACTGTGGTGAGCACTGCAGCCTCTTCCTAGGCCAGTGAGGACACCTTCATCAGTCACGTAGCCTAGGCGCAGCTCAGCCACATTCAAGTGAAAATGGCCGAGCTGCGAAAGAAGCTCCAGGGGCTAGCACTGTGCTTGTTAAGCAGCGAAGAGGAGTAGGGGGGTGCCAGGTGTAGTACCCTCACTGATCAGATATTGTTGACCTACAATATCTTGTGAAAAGATCATCAATATCTAAATCATAATAAAACAAGCATATCACTTGGCTTACCTAATCTAGACATAGCTGTGCACTTTTTACAATCCCATGTTGTTATAAAGGTCCCTAATCGGTAATGTAAGTTGACAGCAAGTTGATTGGTTCCCGGCCCCCTCATTAATCATCTGCAACCTATGGGGGATTCCATAATGAAGTGATAAATTCCCTACAGCACCACCACCGGATGGAGAAGAGGTCATCAATATCTTATCAGTGGAGGTGCAACACCCTGGACCCCCACCGATCAGTTGTTTCCTGCAGCCACTGATGCCGGAACCACAGTATCACAGAAAATAAGCTCCGTTCAAAGTGGATTCCTGTGGAGGGGTTACTATTACAACTCAATATCTATCAAGTATGGTGAACAGCATAACCGGAATAAAATGGCTGAATTGCCATTTTGTGATCACTTTGTCTCCCTGCCCCCCAAAAAATAAAATAAAAATGGGTTCATAAAAACGAAACATAAAAATATGGCAGAATTGCGCTTTTTCCTAATTCCACTCCATTTAAAACATTTTTCCAGCTTCCCCCTACATTATATGTAATAATTAAATGGTGCCACTAGAAAGTACAACTTTTGGCGCTAAAAAGCCCTCTTACATCTATACATGCAAGAAATAGAGACGAGGGAAAGAAAAAAAATCAGGAAGTTGTTATGGAGGTTTTTCACGAAACATATTCTACATTTTTTAAATCAGCACCTAGATTTGATTAAAATCATTAAAAATAAACCACCCTTTAAACCACTCAGATGCAGCGTTCATCACTGATCGCTGCATCTCAGATGAAAACTAAGGCCTTTTTTAGGGGTTGACCAGTTAAAAAAATTAATAAATTGTACTTACCTTATCCATTTGAGCATGAAGAGGGTGCCGTGGCCATCTCGCTTAAAGATCCACCGTGAAAAATCTCACTCGATGCGTGATAAGGTAATCACGCTGGCCATGCCTGGTGCCGTTATGGGTCATCGCCCATGAGATTTCACATGGAATCTTCAAACTAGATGACCGTGGTGGCCTTTTCGCGCTTAAATGGATGAGATGAGTATGATTTTTTTATTTTTTACCGCCATTTCAGGGAAAATGTATTAATTACCACAAAGCATGAGGAAATTCGGCTTTGTGGTAAATCCTAAATGGAGCAGGAGAATGGAAAGGCTGAATGGTGAATGGTGATGTGAAAGAAGCCTTAGATCAATGGTGGCTGAAAAAAATTTCTGTATCAAAATATTTTTACTTCTATTGTCTTCTACACAGAAAGGACTGATCTGCTAAGGGAAATCTGTTGGCAAAATGGTAAGAAAACTTTTTTTGTTTGTTGATTTGCCATTTGTCATTTTCAGCCCTCTTCATTGACATCTACAAAAAGAGAAACTCCTCTTACATAGCTCAGTAGTGATTTCCTATTGATTACCAGTGTTTAGGGGATTAGTGGTATAGAATATACGTGTATATAGATATATGTTTATAGATACATGTATTCACGAAGAGCTGCTAGAACTCCACAAGCATCAGTACACCCGATGCTTCTGGTATTATGCTGAAAGGTTACTTGTGTATGCATCATCTGACATAGATTTCCTTGGAGTTCATTGTGCAGCCGTCCTGAATTATAGCTCTTCATAGTTGTTCGTAGGCTCATGTGTACTTTGCTCCAAAAATAACTGCCCTGTTAGCAGCAGCTGCTCCTTGTAAATTCTGTAGGCAAATACCCAATGCAGTACTTCTCTGTGTCTTTATGTGCAGAAAGCACAGAAGATGTGTGCGTTACTTCTCACTGGATCCAATAGAAGTAATGTGTGAATAAAGGTGGTATGAGGTTTAAAAAAATCATTCTGGTTGATAGACAGGGTCCACATTTGGCAACACTCAATTTTTCAGAGCAGATACTGTCTGGAGGATGTTGTCTCGCAGGAGGTCTGAGCAGGTCTGTGCATTAAATGTACAGCCCATTCACTTCAGTAGGCACCATGTACAGTACCTTGCAAAAGTATTCACCAGCCCCTAGACTTTTTTCGTATTTTGGAGCCTTACAACTTGGAATTAACATGGATTGTTTGAGGATTTGCATCATTTAATTTACAGAACATGCCCACAACTTTGAAGATGATTTTTTTTTATTGTGAAGCAAACAACAAATAGGACAAAATAACAGAAAAGTCAATGTGCATAACTATTCACCCCCCTAAAGTCAATACTTTGTAGAGCCGCCTTGTGTGTCAATCAAAGCTCCAAGTCGCTTTTGATAAGTCTCTATGAGCTTGCCACATCTTACCACTGGGATTTTTGCCTATTCCTCCTTGCAGGACTGCTCCAGATCCTTCAAGTTGGACGGTTGTGCACTTGTGAACAGCAATCTTTAAGTCTGACCACAGATTTTCTATTGGATTGAGATCTGGGCTGTGACTAGGCCATTCCAACACATTTACATGTTTCCCCTTAAACCCTTAAGCCACTCAAGTGTTGCTTTAGCAGTGTGTTTAGGGTCATTGTCCTGCTGGAAGGTGAACCTCCGTCCTATCCTCAAATCACACACAGAGTGGGTCAGGTTTTGCTCTAGAATATCCCTATATTTAGCACCATCCATCTTTCCCTCAACTCTGACCAGTTTCCCAGTCCCATCTCCCAGCATGATGCTGCTACCACCCTGTCTCACTGTGGGGATGGTGTTCTTTGGGTGATTGTGATGTGTTGCATTTGTGCCAGACATAGCGTTTTCTTTGATGGCTGAAAAGTTCAATTTTGGTCTCATCAGACCAGAGCACCTTCCTCCATACATTTTGGGAGTCTCCCACATGCCTTTTCACAAACTCACAATGTGCCTTTTTGTTATTTGCTGAAAGTAATGGCTTTCTTCTGGCCACTCTGCCATAAATCTCAACTCTATGGAGCGTACAGCTTATTGTCGTCCTATGTACAGATACTCTAGTCTCTGCTGTGGAACTCTGCAGCTCCTCCAGGGTTACCTTAGGTCTCTGTGCTGCCTCTCTGATTAATGCCCTCCTTGCCCGATCCGTGAGTTATGGTGGGTGGCAGGTTTGCTGTTGTGCCATGTTCTTTCCGTTTGGTTATGATAGATTTGATGGTGCTCCTGGGGATCATCAAAGATTTGGATATTTTTTTATAACCTAACCCTGACTTGTACTTGTCAACAACATTGTCCCTTACTTGTTTGGAGAGTTCCTTGGTCTTCATGGCAGTGTTTGGTTAGTGATGCCTCTTGCTTAGGTGTTGCAGCCTTTAGGGCCTTTAAAAAAAGGTGTGTATATGTAATGACAGATCATGTGACACTTAGATTGCACACAGGTGGACATCATTTCACTAATTATGTGACTTCTGAAGGTAATTGGTTGCACCAGAGCTTTTTATGGGCTTCCTAACAAAGGGGGTGAATACATACGCACATGCCAATTTTCTATTTCTAAACAATAGTTTTATTTATATATTTTTTCTCATTTCACTTCACCAACTTAGACTATTGTGTTCTGATCCACCACATAACATTCAGCTTAACAAAACATTGAATTTAAGGCTGTAATGTAACAAAACACAAAAAAAAAGTGAATACTTTTGCAATTTACTGTAATTCATAAAAGGGGTTGTCCCATGATTGATGTAAAAAATGAAAATCTGACATTATGTAGTACATGACAATACCCTTCTAACAAAAGTAGAACCAGCCTTGTATCTCATATGGATCCAAAGATCTCCCCATTCATTGCTCCTATTGTTCTGCAAGATTTATTTTAAGCTGGCAGCTCATGGGGTGTGTCAGTTCGGCTGCAGCTCTCTCCTTCTAACAGAAGATATGCTTCTAACAGAAGATATGTCTGGTTACAGTTGACATTTAAATTGAGCATGTGCGACCAGCTCAGTGAAAGGGACAAAAAAGTTAGGAAAAATACAAACAGCAGGTGGTGTTATACAGATTAATTTTATTAAATAAAAATGGCTGGAGCGCCGCTGCCTTCTCAAACAGCTGATCGGCGGGGGTCCCGGGTGTCGGACCCCCGTCCGATCAGATGCTGATGATCTATCCAGAGGATAGATCATCAGTTTAAACAAAGTGCAGAACCCCTTTAATGATGGGTGTAAGGTGCAATTGTCGCTTCCTGTCATTGCATCCACTACTTACAGACAGGGGCGTAGCTAAAGGCTCATGGGCCCTGGTGCAAGAGTTCAGCTTGGGCCCCCCTTACCTTCGTGCTTGTTGGCAAGGGGCAGGGGAGCACATAGGCTTCCTGCTGCCAGGAGGCAAACATTGAAAGGGACACCCCCTCAATCTAAATTCTTGACCTAACCCCTTCCCTCCAGCCAGAGGTGTAAATTGACCAGCATGCACTTTCTATAATGCCAGTGTCTTATGTGGCACAAGGGTTTTTGGGCTCCCACAGGCTCCTGAGCCCGGTAGCGACTGCTACCTCTGCACCCCCTATAGCTATGCCGCTGCTTACAAAGAAATGCGCTTCGTGACGAAGTGATTCATCATGAAGAAAATGTTTTTGTAAAATTTAGCGAAGCAGCCAAATTGAATTTTTAGGAAATTTACTCATCTATACTGGCCATAGACATCAGATGTATGTTAGCCAAACCCACACATTTTTGCAGTCTGGTGTGAAAGAGGACCTCCTGACACTCCTCAAGGATGTGCCTTCAACATGACTGATGCCTTTGTTCTCCGGAGAGTGCCAAAATGACTGGCCGTGGCTTTCTCCCCTGTCTATATTGACAATACAAGCAGGCTCGACATCCATCTAATGTGTATGGCCAGCAAGAGAAATACAGATCTATAATAGGAAATATGTCCATTAATGAAAAACTGACTGACTTATGGGTAGATGTGATTCACCAGATTCAAGTTTTGAAGAGATTCATGTTTTCAGAATATCAATGAAGAGAAATGTTTGTTTTTTAAAATGAAAATTGTATTCCTTTACTGCCCTGTGAAGCAGTACTGTATATTGCCATTTATTTAACACTTTCCTAATCAGCCTGGTGACTATATATGTTTGGGCAATTAGCCCAGAGTGGGCACTACCATCTTTATACCCAGCTACTGTCTCTACTAGTTAACAATGCATACCATCTTTGTGCATTCCTTTGCAGGTCCTCTTATACTGTGCCTTAATAATGTATTTATGCAACATTATGTGACATGTAATGTGCCTGGTTTTCCAGCAGGTGGCATAGATTTTGCAGAGTCCTCTAGATGGGATGGAACTAACCATTCCATTCTTATCCCCCCTTGTGGAAGAAGCAGGCTAGTCCCTGCTGCCTACCAAGGGAGGGGTTGCTGAAGCGAGAGTGAGTTGAAGTTTAGAGTCCAAAGGGACAAGACATGGCGCAGTGAGGGAAGTATTCCTCTTCCTGCTGCAGGAGCCTCAGGGAGAGGTTTGCAGAGCACCTGCTCGTGCATTATCTTGTACTACTAGACTTCATTAATGAGTAGAGGGAATACACCTTCCTCAGCAAACTAAATTGAAGCCAAAGCCAGTTAGGAATGTGAGCAGCATTTAGGAGGGGCCTGACACCATATTGTATCTGGCTGAAACCAAGTATAGGAGAATTGCACTAAACCCTTTGAAACCGATTGTATTGTCAAGTTCAAGTTATTCAAGTAAACACGATTGAAATGTTCCCAAATCTGGACTTCACTTTATTCTTCAACTCAATCTCTATGACGGAGACTGACCCGCAGAAAGTTACAGCCTGAAGGTAGGAGCACCGTGACACAAATATTAGGCTGCAGTATAGCACTTGCATACTACACTCTGGGACTACTCCACCTGAAGGGGTGGCCCGCTGCACATACATCTATGCACGGACATTTTAAAACATCTGTGTCGAAATTATAGCTGCACCTTAATCGTGTAGTTACTGACTGTGACAGCCGTGCTCCCCATAGACAAGGGAGAGAAGGTTTTTCACTATCCCATTGCTCTCATATGATCGCTTGGGCCCGGGAGTTTGTGAGAACTTCTGAGCCTAAACAGACCCAGGCCAGCTCTACAGAGAGGTTGTACAGCTTTGTTATAACCTCTGGGGGCTGTATTCACCCTTTAAACGGGGCTACTATGTCAGCACCATTTATAGGAGAAATCATCAATTATAAAAAAAAAGTTACGTGTTTCCCCAAGAAGTCTTGTATGGGGGCACAACGTCTAAAATTTTAAAAAAATAAATAGATAAATTAAAAAAAATTTTAAAAAAATTAACTACAAACCACAATGTAAAAAATATGCTATTTGTGCTTGGTGGTAACAAAAAATGAAACAAATACAAATAAATTGGAAAATATGATTTCTTTCTACTTTTTTACATTTTTACTTTTATAAAAAATAAATAAAACTGAAAAATACTAAAATAAAAAGGCACAAATATGAAGCAAAAATGTATCACTAATAAAAAGGCATAAAAATGATTTACAGAACCTGACATGCACCTGTGTGTGGGGGTAAATGGCTGGCTTTCGAACTGGCTAAAGAAACACTCCAAGCAAAAACTGATGCATTGCTGCTAAGAAGAGAATCTGTATTATGCACCACCCCTGCAGGCTCTACCCTAGGCATAACAAAATACGATACAAGTTTGAAAAGAAATGTTACTTGAACCTCCTAATATGATCTTTTACACAGCTCCGCCATTGAGAGACATTTATTATATTGAGCAATGCCTTATGATATTATTGTTTGGATCACTTCTCCCACAAGCAGCAGCAGCAGGGAAATCAAATACCTCAGCACTTATAGGAAATGGCAGTCTAAAGGTATTTGTTACAATGCTTGTATTCACAGAGAGCAGCCTCCATACTGCCGAGAATGGTTTGTAATAACTTATGTGATTGATTCTGAAAATGAATTGATGCTAAAATAGAAATTAGAAATCAAATGCTTCTGAACCAGAGCTTCACATCATAGTAGTTTCAAAGGTGGAGCTTCACTTTAATTAAAGGAGTTATCCAGGAAAAGATATTTATGACTTATCCTTAGGCTGGGTCATCAGTAGGGATAAGCTTTGGATCCTAGATATGAAGTCCCTTTGCTCAAAATTTTGGTTTAATGCTTTATGGAGATCCGTTTCCATACAGTATTAAATTGCATGGCCTCCGACGAGCGAAGCAAGTTATTTCTGATGTCTCGTGAGTCTTCGTTGAATATATTCAGTATTTAATTTTTAAACTGAAAAAACATTTTAAAACTTGGGTTCAAACTCGGCTTTGGTTGTGAGCTACCAGTCAGAACCGAAGGTGAGTTCGGATCCAAGTTTCAAAATGGTTTCTCAGTTTAAAAACCAAATACCGAAGTTATTCACGAAGTCTCGCAAGACTTCAGGAATAAGTTGCTTTGCCTCGTCGGAGGCCATTAGTGACTTTGTGGGCAGTGCCTGGTATTGCAGCTCAGTCCATGAGGCTTCACTGCAATACTAGACACAGCCTATGGTTAGGAGTGATGCTGTTTCTGGGGAAAAAAAATTATACCACCTCTTTAATAAAAAGTAATAATTATAACTGTAAACATTTGTAACATATTTTATTATGGAAAAGTACTCAGCACTGAAGACACTATAATTTCTTACCAAAATCGGCCATGAATGCTTGGTTAAAGAGGATGTCCCACAAAAAAATATTAAGCATTTCTGAAAGGAGCAACTGGATTTGAATAGTTTTTTTTAATTGTATGCAATTAAAATTCAGTATAGCCACTGGTCTACTCAATAAAATATATCTGTATAGTGCCACCTGTGGATTGTTCTTTTCTTCATTTCTCTGCCCAGTTTGTTGCTCAGTTCCAGCCTTCAAATGCTAGCGGATCTATCTAGTATTAGAAGCTGTGACCTAGGAATTTTAGTGAACAGCAAACTAATCTTTAGAAACCAGTGTCAGGCAGCTGCTGCTAAGGCCAATAAGATAATGGGTGCATCAAAAGTGGCATAGATGCCCGTGATGAGAACATAGTCCTACCACTTTACAAATCACTAGTCAGACCACACATGGAGTACTGTGTACAGTTCTGGTCTCCTGTGGACAAAGCAGACATAGCAGAGCTGGAGAGGGTCCAGAGGAGGGCAACTAAAGTAATAACTGGAATGGGGGGATTACAGGACCCTGAAAGATTATCAACATTAGGGTTATTCACTTTAGAAAAAAGACGATTGAGGGGAGATCTAATAACTATGTATAAATATATCAGGGGTCAGTACAGAGATCTATCCCATCATCTATTTATCCCCAGGACTGTGACGAGGGGACATCCTCTGCGTCTGGAGGAAAGAAGGTTTGTACACAAACATAGAAGAGGATGGCAAGAGATTTGGAATCATATGAGATACACGGATGGTTCTAGTTTTGTTAGAAAAAGAATGTATAGGATTATTTTTTGTTTGTTTGTTTACAGTAATCATGTGGCAACTTCTTTAGTATTTCAAAAAAATATATAAGTTGCTGATCTTCTCTTTTTTCTGCTGTCTGCAGTCAGTGAGAAAAAGCTTAGTGATTTTTATTAAATCCATGTCTGCATGTGTTAAAAACTTCTTTAGCTAAAGGTTTTCTTTTCATTTATTGTCATTTATTTGTACTGTACCATATGAGCAATGAATACAGACAGAAAAGAAAAGTCCAGAGACTTCAAATACCCCCTGAGCTTTTGTGCATCTTAAGCATTTCGACCACACAAAATTAACGAGCAAATATACTAAATAAATCATGACTATGCAAGGAATGGTGAAACTGTGTATCTTTTTTCCCAACCAAATAGATTTTCTCCTATTTTATCTTGGGAGTAGCATTCCTTTGCACTTTTGCCCTTCCTATCTCATAGACTGCCTTTATTAGGTGGTACATATAGCTGTGCTTGCTCCTCCTCCCATTGGTTGCTTGATGCACTTGGAGGTGACTAGGAGCAGCACACCATATGTGTGGGGTCTGCACTCCTGAACATAGAAGCCCAATGGCTTAGGTAGGTTTAACATAGGACCCGCCTGACCTGAGACCACCTTGGCACTTGGTAGGCAGGCACAGATGTGTTTTGATCAAAATATATTGGCTAAGTGTCTCATATTTTATCATATCAGAGTGAGGACTTTGTCGATATATAATGCTTGCATCTACTTTATTAAGTGCATTATTACCTTATTTCTGTGATTTTCTTAAATAATATAGCCAGGGAAATCCGTACATTTATCTATTATACAGTGCAGTATGTTTTAATCTTAGTTTTTCTGTGATTTTTTTTGCCTCTGATAACACCCAGCTAGTTTTAGCTCCTCCCACTCAGCTAGATACATACACACTCCCCTATCACTGCCCCTAACAACACCCAGCTAGTTTATAGCTCCTCCCACCCAGCTAGTTACATATACCCTCCCCTATCACTGCCCCCAACAATGCCCAGCTAGTTTATAGCTCCTCCCACCCAGTTAGTTACATAGACACCCCCTATCACTGCCTCTAACAACACCCAGCTAATTTATAGCTCCTCCCACCCAGTTAGTTACATAGACACTCCCCTATCACTGCCCCAACAACACCAAGCTAGTTTATAGCTCCTCCTACCCAGCTATTTATGTAGACACCCCCCTATCACAGCCCCTAACAACGCCCTGCTAGTTTATAGCTCCTCCCACCCAGCTAGTTACATAGACACTCCCTTATCACCGCCCCTAGCAACACCAAGCTAGTTTATAGCTCCTCCCACCCAGCTAGTTATGTAGACACCCCCCTATCACAGGCCCTAACAACACCCTGCTAGTTTATAGCTCCTCCCAACCAGCTAGTTACATAGACAGTCCCCTATCACTAACACCCAGCTAGTTTATAGCTCCTCCCAACCAGCTAGTTACATAGACACTCCCCTATCACTGCCCCTAGCAACACCCAGCTAGTTTATAGCTCCTCCCACTCAGCTGGTTATATAGACACTCCCCTATCTCTGCCCCTAACAACACCCAGCTAGTTACATAGACACTCCTCTATCACTGTGTCACAAATACATGGGCGGGGAGAGACAAAGAACTAGCCCTCAAGGCTAGAGAGAGGGAAAAGGTCACCTCCTAGCAAGCCCCTAAACCTGGCCCTGACTCCTGTCAGTATGTATAGACCCTGAAAGTGGGAAAATACATATGCCGGAACCTAGATCCTAGGAGCCCTGAAATGCCCTAGGTAGTGGCAGGGAATGAGACTGCTGGTTCCTTCTCAGGTGAACGAACCGGCGTCTCCCTGAGGCCTAGTAACAACAAGCACAGGGGAAACAACCAAATACAAAGAACAGTACAACTTATCTTATAGAAAAGGGATGAGCAGGAACACAGGTAAGGTCCACACACCAACTCTTCCAAATCCAAGCAGAGAATATCAACCGCATGGTATGAAGTGTGAGACACGCCCATGGACATAACATTATAGAAAGAGCTGCATGGACATGATCATGACCAGAGCCCAGAACAGTAGATAGGAGCAATAAAGGTAAAGGTAATTTAAAAATTTCAGCTTCCTTCATGAGAGATTCATTTAAAGGATGTTCATAAAAACCTGTAAATTCCTTTAAGAGTGAAAAAGTGTAAAGTTGCCCATACACAGGTAATGACAAAGTTTTGTTCAAGTGGTCTGATACAGTCTTGAAGCTTAAACCAGGTGTGGGTTCATAAAATGGGAGAAGTGCCTGTTATACTTCATCTCTCTTAATTATCTTTTTTTTTAATCCATATTTGGTTTTGACTTCATAAACTGCATCAGAGAACCTGATCCAAACCTGAATGTGTATGTGCTGCATAAATGGATCTTTTCTTGGGGCAACTATATGTCATTCAAGGCTGTTCTTGGGAACAAATAATTAAAAATATATGACATCAGTGGTTAATGATTAGTTACATCTGAAGAGCTTCCAGGAATTATCAAGTAATAGGAATCACCGGCAATCTATGATGACTCACTTCTTTGAGAACCAAAGTCATTCTGACATTGACCTTCAAGCTTCAAAACTTGATTGTGTTTGCATCCGCTCCTAATTTTGGCTCCAAAAACTGCATCAGAAAAACCTGAATGTGGAAACAGGCAGGTTTCCTTCTCTTTTGTGAATCCAACAGTGGTTTTAGCTTCAAATCTGCATCAGAAAGGATGGTCAAAACCTGAATAGCTGCAAGATTCATTGCTATGGTCATCGGCCCCATATTCTTCTTACAATAGTCTTTACAAATCCCCCATTGTGTTTAAAAAGCCTTAGACTTCAAGGCTATGGACACTTTTAATGCATTCTTTGCATTGCTCTTATTTTGGGCTAATTTTTTCTAATAATAGCTCTTTAATATCATTTTTTAACCAGTTAGTTTCCACAGTCTGCTTGTTTTCACACACATTTCAAGCTGCTTTATCCACTTCACAGTGAATTCTGTCAGCTAGCTTGCTCAGTAGCCCTTATCTTAGACCTCATGAATGCTCATTTTGCTGAATTACAACCAATTTTATCAGAATTCAGTAAAAAAAAAAAAAAATTATGGTTATGAGTTCTCATGAGAGCAGACATCATGGTTAAGGCCCCTTTCAGGCCCCTTTCACATGGGCGTTGCGGGAAAATGTGCGGGTGCGTTGGGGGAACACCCACGATTTTTCTGCGCGAGTGCAAAACATTGTAATGTGTTTTGCACTCGCGTGAGAAAAATTGCGTGTGTTTGGTACCCAAACCCGAACTTCTTCACAGAAGTTCAGGCTTAGGATCGATGTTCTGTAGATTGTATTATGTTCCCTTATAACATGGTTATAAGGGAAAATAATAGCATTCTGAATACAGAATGCATAGTAAAATTGCGCTGGAAGGGTTAAAAAAATAAAATAAAATTTAACTCACCTTAATCCACTTGCTCGCGTAGCCCGGCATCTCCTTTTGGCTCCTTTGCTGAACAGGACCTGGGGTGACCATTAAATACATGAACAGGACCTGTGATGACGTCACTCTGGTCATCACATGATCCATTACATGATCTTTTACCATGGTGATGGATCATGTGATGACTGTGACATCACCAAAGGTCCTTGTTACTACACAAAGCTCATATGAAGACAGAAGGAGATGCCGGGCTACGCGAGCAAGTGGATTAAGGTGAGTAAAATTTTTATATATATTTTTTTAACCCTTCCAGCGCAATTTTACTATGCATTCTGTATTCAGAATGCTATTATTTCCCCTTAAACCCATGTTGTCTCCATCCCGATCGTCTCACTGCGTCTCAATGCGTTCAACTCACGCATTACATCCGCGCGGAATACTCGCCCGTGTGAAAGGGGCCTCACACGGGCGAGTATTCCGCGCGGATGCGATGCGTGAGTTGGACGCATTGCACCCGCACTGAATGCCTACCCATTCATTTCTATGGGGCTGTTCACATGAGCGGTGATTTTCACGCATCACTTATGCGTTGCTTGAAAATCGCAGCATGCTCCTCTTTGTGCGTTGCGGTGCGATAATCCACGCAACGCAGGCCCCATAGAAGTGAACGGGGTTGCGTGAAAATCGCAAGCATCCGCAAGCAAGTGTGGATGTGGTTCGATTTTCACGCACGGTTGCTAGGAGACGATTGGGATGGAGACCCGATCATTATTATTTTCCCTTATAACATGGTTATAAGGGGAAATAATAGCATTCTGAATACAGAATGCATAGTAAAATTGCACTGGAAGGGTGCATCTGAGCTTTGTGCAGTAACAAGGACCTTTGGTGACATCACAGTCATCACATGATCCATCACCATGGTAAAAGATCATGTGATGGATCATGTGATGACCGGAGTGACATCATCACAGGTCCTGTTCATGTATTTAATGCTCACCCCAGGTCCTTTTCAGCAAAGGAGCCAGAAGGAGATGTCAGGCTACGCGAGCAAGTGGATTAACGTGAGTTAATTATTATTTATTTATTTTTTAACCCTTCCAGTGCAATTTTACTATGCATTCTGAATGCTATTATTTTCCCTTATAACCATGTTATAAGGGAAAATAATACAATCTACAGAACATCGATCCTAAGCCTGAACTTCTGTGAAAAAGTTCGGGTTTGGGTACCAAACACGCGCGATTTTTCTAACGCGAGTGCAAAAACGCATTACAATGTTTTGCACTCGCGCGGAAAAATTGCGGGTGTTCCCGCAACGCACCCGCACATTTTCCCGCAACGCCCGTGTGAAAGGGGCCTAAGGGGTAAGTGATCAGGCAGCTTTTCTAAAGGATAGCTCTGTGATCAGGACAAATGAGCTAGAAACATATCTAAAATGTTGCAGTGTATAGAAGAGAAAAGGTTAAAAACTTTTATAAAAACCTTTTGGAAAATGTACCTAAAAATAAGTACAATGCAATAATAAAAATGCCTTCATATGTGTCCATGGCCTTTAAATTACTGTCAGCAGTACAGATCCTAGATCTATGCCCCATAGGAACATTCATTAGTTCATCTTTACCCTGTCTTTCGAGACCCAACGCATACAATGACCAGACATCACTGTGCTACTTCCTTTATATATCATGGGCTGTCCTTTGTGTATCTTGTTTATACTGTACTTTTGTTAGTTCCATTGTGTTTTAAAATTGTAAGTTGCATTCTACAGACATCATATCATGTGGAAGGGAAAATTTCAATGGACAATGCCCGTCAATAGGGACAAAGTGGAGTTAAGCTTCAGAAATAAAATATATGCCTATGCCTATGTCTGAATCTTCCTATTGCTGCCATGGCAGAGCTAAGTGAAACCTGCATCAAACGAACCTACTGTATAGTTCAGCGACAAAATTACTTGTCCCAACATGATCAGCTGCTTTTTTCTTAGGTACATGGTTCAGAAATGTGTAGGTTTGAGTTTCAATCTTCATTATTAAATAAAATGCAGCTGAGGGCTAATTAGCCATGTGGTTCTTTACTGCAGCATGGCTGCAACATGTCCGCAGCACGGCCACTCCATGTGGCTGTACCCTAAGGCAGAGTGACATGGGAATACTTATAGCGATTTGTGACAATATTTAAAATTTTGGAATATTTGTAATTAATTTGGAACAAATTGAATTTCTTAATGAAGTTCAGTGAAGTGGCTGAATCGACTTTTTCAAAACTTAGCTCATCTCTATTACAGATTAAAGCAGCATGCTTGGGAGAAGACAGCGGGAGGCAGGTCTGGGCCACAAGGTGAGATAAGCAGAACATTCTCTGTCTGTGACTTTGTCGTGTCTCATAATTTTTGTCTGTTTGCCCTAGCGTAATACAGATATGATTTAACCAATGTGCCAAGTCAGTTTCAACCATGAATGCAAATTAAAAACTGTTAAGAGCACAATATGTCCTTCTCAACTGAAAAGTCTAATAACACTTTCGGGGCTGAATTGAAAAGTAATTTTTGGATACAGTCCTGTTTGCCTGAGCAAACAAGATTTATAAGGAAGTATTAGTGTTGGTCAAGCACCAAAGTGTTCGGATGCTCGAGTAGAACACCTTGGGATGCTAGGGTGCTCTATTGAGCACCCGAGCACAATGGAAGTCCATGGGAGAACCAGAGCATTAAACCAGGCATCCCCTGCTCTGAAGAGGGGAGGGTGTCTGGTTCAAAGAAAAAGGTCAGAAATTGATGGAAACACCACTGAAATGGTTCGGGAACAGCATGGGGAGGATGTCTGGATGCATCTTGGACTCCTGGGAACGATGTTGTCCAAGTAGTACGCCACTTTTACAGACTGACAATAATACGCACAAAGCCGAAGATAAAATCAATTTTAGAAGAAAAATTGTTTTGAAACATTCTTTCCTGTACATTTACTTGTATATAAAGTGCAAGTGCTGCCTAAAACTACGAGGAAGAGGCACTCCGAAACAACCTGTATATCACATAAAGGAGGGCCTCATTCACATTGTGGTACAATTGTTCAGGTAGTGGGACTCCTACACTCATAAAGCCTATGCACTAAGTGAAAGGGCTGACAAAAATTAGAAGGAACCGGCACTCCAATACACCCTTTATTACACATAAAGGAGGGCATCATAAACATCCTTGAAAAATTATTATTAATGGCCTGGTGGTGACCCTCAAAAACTATTGGAGCAAGGGCCTGCTGATCTGACCATCTAAAACATTAGGGGCGAGGACCTGCTGCTGATCTGACCATCTAAAACATTAGGGGTGAGTGTCTGCTGCTGAGCTGACCCCTTAAAACACTAGGGGTGAGGGCCTGCTGGTGACCCTCAAAAACATTATGAACAAGAGACTGCTGGTGACCATATAAAACATTATGGGCGAGGGCCTGCTGGTGACCCTCTAAAACATTATGGGAGAGGGCCTGCTGGTGACCCTATAAAACATTATGGGTGAGGGCCTGCTGGAGACACTTAAAAACATTATGTTTGAGGGTGGCGAGGCAGGCCCGCACCTCCAAGGCGTAGAGCGCCAGTTTGTGCCACGTGTCCAGCTTGGACACCCAATAGTTTAAGGGATCACTGTGGACTCTAACACGGTCTGCTATGTACTCCTTCACCATCTTCCAAAATGTTGCCCTCCTTGTGACACTAGGCCACGCATCAGGTTGAGGGTGCTGGCAGGGTGTCATAAAACTGTCCCAGGCCTTGGAGAGTGTTGCCCTGCCTCTGTTGGAACTGTTGTATGTTTCCACCGTATTCCCTTGGTTGGCCAAGGAACTACATACTATGCAGCCAGCGTTGTCAGCTGGACATTTTTGGAGCAATTTTTCCACAGGGAGCTTCTGGTATTGCAACATTTTGCTCATCCTCTCCACCACAGGAGTGAGAGATGAGAAGTTCTCTTTGTAGCGGGGTCGAGAAGGGTTAACAAGCAGCAATCAGTGTTGGCCAAAATGCGTACAATGCAAGGGAAAGTCAGCCTAACATAAAGTCAGCCATGTGTGCCAGAGTCCCAACAGACAAGACTTTGCTGCCCTCATCAGAAGGATGACTCAATCTCCTTATCCTCTTCCTCCTCTTCTGACCATCCACGCTGAACAGATGGAATAAAACTTCCATGGGTACTACCCTCTGTAGCGGAGGCAACCGTCTCCTGCTCCTCTTCCTCCAATTCGCGCTGTGAAGTCGAACTAAGGGTGGTCCTGCTATTACCCTGTGTACTGTCTTCCCCCATTTCCACCTCTTCCATATGCAAAGCGTCCACCTTAATTGTGAGCAGCGAGCATTTGAGTAAACACAGAAGTGGGATGATAATAGCGTCATATCGCTCAACATCTGTGTTGATTCCTCAAAGTTGCGTAAAACCTCACAGAGGTCAGACATAAATGCCCACTCGTCGCTTGTGAAAGGTGACGACCATGTTGCAGCTGGTATTCCACTACTTCCCTCTGCTGCTCACAAAGCCTGGCCAACATGTGGAACGTCGAGTTCCAGCGCGTCCTCACGTCGCACAACAGTCGGTGAGCAGGCAATTGCAAGCGCTGCTGCAGTGTTGCCAGACTGGAGGAAGCTATCGATGACTTTTGGAAATGGGCACACACGTGGCGCACCTTCAACAGTAGCTCAGGCAAATTGGGATAGGTTTTGAGAAACCGCTGAACCACTTGGTTGAACACGTTGGCTAGGCATGGTATGTGTGTGAGCTTGCCAAGCTCCAAAGCCGCCACCAAGTTACGGCCATTATCAGACACAACTATGCCTGGTTGTAGGTTGAGTGGCGAGAGTCACAGCTCAGTGTGGTCCCTTATCCCCTGCCACAGCTCTGCGGCGGTGTGCTGTTTTTCACCTAAGCATATCAGTTTAAGCACGGCCTGTTGCCACTTTCTCACTGCAGTGCTACACTGCTTCCAGCTACTGGCTGATGTCTGACTGGTGCTGCAAGATGATAATTCAGAGGTGGAAGTGAAGGAGGAGGCAGAGGAGGAAAAAGGTGGGTAACAGCCACTAATGTAGGTGGTGGCGGAAACCCTAATGGAAGTAGGGCCCGCAATCATTGGCGTCAGTAGCACCTGTGCCATCCTAGGGTACAACTCGTTTCCAGCATCCACAACGTTCACCAAGTGTGCCGTCAGGGAAATGTAGCATCCGTGGCCAAAAGCACTTGTCCATGTGTCAGTCGTTAAGTGGACCTTCCCAATACCTACATTAGTCAGGGCACGGGTGATGTTACAGGACACATGCTGGTGTAAAGCTGGGAATGCACACCGTGAAAAAATGTGGTGGCTGGGGACAGAGTAAAGCGGGACGGCCACCACCATCAGGCTGCGGAAAGCCTCAGTGTCCACAAGCTTAAATGGCAACATTTCTAGGGCCAGCAATTTGGAAAGGTGCGCATTTAGTGCTATGGCCTGTGGGTGGGTGGATAGGTATTTGTGCTTTTGTTCAAAGGCCTGGGGTATAGACATCTGTACGGTGTACGCTGTGCTGGGACACAGAAGTGGATGTGCTAAATGATGGTACTTGCGAAGGTCGAAGTGCATGGTGGGAGGCTTCCGCATCTGCCTCTTGGATAGGTCATTGGCCACCATGTAACACAGGGGAAGAGGAGGAGATGTGGTGTGACCCATAGACATTGATTGTGGACCCAGGCGTTCGGCCCACCTATTAGGGTGCTTTGATGCCATATGGCGGATCATGCTGGTGGTAGTGAGGTTGCTATTGTTCACGCCCCTGCTCATTTTGGTATGTCACAGGTTGCAAATGACAATTCTTTTATCGTCCGCACTTTCCTCAAAAAAGCACCAGACTGCGGAACACCTATCCCTTGGCAAGAAAGATTGCCGCAAGGGGGTGCTCCGGGGAACAGTTGCGAGCCTGTTTGGTGTGGCCCGCCTTCTCCCTTTTGCCACTCCACTGCCTCTTCCAGCCTGTTGCGGTGCTGAGGATCCCTCCCCTCTGTACTGTTGTCCTCGCTCGGCTTTCCACCTTCCCAGGTTAGGTCAGTGACTTCATCGTCCACCACCTCCTCTTCCACTTCCTCACTCTGGTTATCCTCCTGATTTGTTGACCTAACAACAACCTCAGTTATTGAAAACTGTGTCTCATCCTCATCGTGACCCTCTTAAGACACTAATTGCGGTTGACTTATTGGCAACTGTGTCTTCTCATCATCATTCACCTCTTAAAAAAAACTAAGTGCCATTCCCCACCGTCATCTTCTTGTGACTGTGGATGCTAAAGAGTTTGGGAATCAAGGCACAATATCTCCTCATTTCCCTCTTTAAGCGGGCTTGTCGAGAGGCCCAAATTAAGGAATGGCGATGAAAAGAGTTCATCAGAATATCTGAGTGTGGGATCACTTGTTTGCCAAGACTCTCCATGGTGGGAGGAAGGAGTATCAGGGTGAGGATTCTGTTGACCAGACTCTTGGCTACTGAGACTGGACTTTGTGGAAGACAGGGTGGTGCTTAACCAACTGGAAGCATTATCTGCTGCAATCCAACTGACTACCTGGTCACACTGGTGTGAATTCGAGAGTGGTGTCGTGCAAACTGGGACATGAAGCTAGGTATTGTGGATGAGTGTGTTTCTTGTGCTCTGGCAGCAGGCACAGTTTCACCGCGCCCAGGGCTACAGCCTCTGCATGCACCATCAGCAGCATGGCCACTTCCCCGTCCTTTACAGCTCGCCTTGCTCATATTAAAAGGAATATATGCTTGCAAGTATGTCACACGTACAGTAGCGCAGGTTTTGTAAGTGTATGCGCAAATAAAGTACACAAAATGTCACTGACATTTAGGATGCGCAAACGTTAAACAAAAGGTGTAGTGCAAGTAATGTCGCTGTCACCAGTGGCTAATAAAAAAATTACACTGAATTAATATCACTGATATTTAGGATGCGCAAATGTTATGCAGGAGATGTAGAGCTGGTAATGTCGCTGTCACCAGTGGCCAAACAATTGCGGTGAATGTCACAGATATTTAGGCTGCGCAAATGTAAAATAAAAGATGTAGCAGAGGTTGTGTCACTATCAGCAGCGGCCATACAATTGCATGCAATTCAGCTCAGATTGTGCTAATAATATATATTGCAGCCAGATAAAACTATAGTCCTTAAAAGGACTTTTGGGTCTCTAACAATTTCACCCAATTTAGCGCAGGTTGCGTTAATTATTATATTGCTGCCAGATACAACAATAGTCCTTAAAAGGACTTTTGGGTCTCTAACAAGTTTTTTCACCAAAATATTACTATTTCACTCCCTACACTATCTTTCCCTCCTTCAACACAGCTCTCCCTTACTAATGCTGAGCCAAACACGTGTCATAGGGTGCTATATAGCACCCGATGGTGTGTTCTGGCCAGCTAATCACTGTAATGCCAGTAGCCAACATTGAGTGAGTGCCAGTGCCTCTACGCACGTTTATTGGCTGTGTAGCAGCCAACAAACATGCGGGAGGAGACTCGAGCATCGTGCTCGAGCACACGCGGTGTTCAGCCGAAGTATTATTAGTGTTCGGCAGAGCATGCTTGCCCAAAACTAAAGATTATAAACAAATATAACTCTTCATTTACAGATCTTAGAAATTAAGATTTTAGACATTCAGGAAACAAATGTGAAATCAAAATAACATACTGTATGTTTTACACCAAGACAATTCTTATGAAAACACATGAGGAGAACTTTATTACAGTGCAAAAAAAGCACAAATTTAGCACCTGCCATAACTGGCCTAAAATTTGTGAAAAGTAGGTGTGGTTAAGCAGGAGGTAGCGTTCACATAAATGTTTTGCCAAATTTATCAATTTAGCAACTAGAAAAAGGCAAGAAAATGTTGTAAATCTATGTTAGTTTATAGATTTTATTAAAGCCTAAAGATGTGCCAAATTTTAAATAAACATGTGCCTCTCAGTAAAATATGGAAATATTTATGCCATCTGACTTTTATATAAGACTGGGGTCTAAAATGCCAGTATTAAAAAAAATCTGCCTCATAAAGTACAACTTACAATAATATTGCAGTTCTGTAGATTATATATCACAGTACCAACCAGGCATTATAAAGGCTATAAAGAAACTGTTATAAAAAACTAAAACATTTATAATGTGTTAAATAAAGGGTATCAAAATATTTCTAGCAATATCATAAAGGGTAGTGATGGACGAACATCGGCCGGGACGTTTTGCAAACCCATGTTTATGATCAAATGTTTGCGAACCGCGCGTTCGCGGTGGGCCCCATTCACTTTAATGGCAGGCGAGCCTGAAAAACCTTCAGGTCATATTTGCAGCCACCAAATACTTACTAAAAGCGCACAAATAGTCCCACAACATGGACAGTGACATACCAGAAGGGGGATCAATGGCAAAACTTTCGACAAAAAATATGTATTTTAATCAGGGGCCATTTTTATGCGTCTTAAAGGGAAACTCTTAAAAATGTGCCCTGCTGGAGCCTAGAAAAATTTTATTTTAGGGCACGGGAGTACAGGCCCAAAAAATTATGCACTCACCTGACAGAAAAGAACAAGTGATTATGTGACTGGAGGTATATTAGACGGTCAGTGGATAACAATTTTACAGTAGGCCAGTACAGACCCCAAAAATTAGGCATTCACCTGACAGAAAACAACTAGTGATTATGTTTCTGGAGGTACATTAGACGGTCACTGGGTAAAAAAATTACTGTAGGCCACTGGAGTAGAGGCCCCAAAAATTTGAATTTACCTGACAGAAAAGGCCTTTTATGCCGCTGAATATGCATAAGACAACGACCATTCTTTGTTCTAGGTGGTGGCGGATATGTGTGGGCTGGCATCAGTATTTTGTGGAAGCAGGTATATCAAACTCCTTAATCAGTATATTGCGGTAGCACATACTGTATATCAGACCCCTTAATCAGTCTTTTTTGGAGCAACAGGTATATCACACCAGTTGCAATTAGTTATTCCAATTCCGTTTGTCTTTCTATATAGCTGCGGTATCGCAGCAGAACAACACACAACTGCTGCACATTACAAATGCACTATAATATACTTTCTATGTTAGAAAATATATTATAATTATATCACACCCCTCAGTATATCACACCTTTCGATGGCACACCTATACCAGTCCTTAAAAGGACTTTTTTGGCCCTATTAGCTAGTGTTCGGTGTCCCTAACAGTCTTTCCCTACTCCACACAGCAACCTCTCCCTACACTGGCAAAAAACACAGAATGTAAAATGGCTGCCAGATCGGGTACTGTAATAGGGGGGGGGGGTGTCCATGTGCTGAAACGTCTTAATTGGCTGTCCTGTTCCCACCTGATAGATGTGTCATGGGTCAAAGTTTTGGCGCAATGCAAAAGAATATGGCACATGTGAACATCGCCATATGTTTGCATGTTTGGTGAATCGCGAACGAGCAAAGTTTGCCGCGAAACGACCGTCAGGCGAACCGCAAGGGTATCTCTAATGAAGCGCCATTCATAGAATCTGACCATTATGGAAGCGCTCACTAGTATGAATTAGGTGTCGGGAGTTGGAAGCAAAGCTGGGGACGGAGCTTTACTGTCCTGACAGCGTACAGCATCAGGACGTAGTGCGTGCATTATGATCTGACGATGCACGCACTCAGGTGACAGAGCAGCGCAATACAGGAAAACAGGGGAGCGCAACTTCTGCCGGAGGTGAAGAGGAGCCACGGTGCAGGATAGGTAAGAGGAGGTTTTTTATTTTAATCTGATCTGAGGTCTGATGGGGTCTAACATTGAGGGCTGATCTGAGGTCTGATGGGGGTCTAACACTGAAGGCTGATCTGAGGTCTGATGGGGGTCTAACACTGAAGGCTGATCTGAGGTCTGATGGGGGTCTGACAATGTGGGCTAATATAAGATAAGGTCTGATGGGGGTCTAACAATGTGGGCTGATCTGAGGTCTGATGGGGTTCCCACATTGAGGGCTGATGTGATGTCCTGATAAGGCGGTCAGATGTGATGTCCTGATCTGGGGGCCTGATCTGATGTCCTGATATTTATGAGGGCCTGATCTGATGTCCTGATATTTATGAGGGTCTGATATGAGGATCTGATACAAATGGGTCCGCACTCGTTCTGCAAAATTGCGGAACAGATGCGGACCCATTCATACGGTAGTCAAAGAAAAAAAAAACTGAATATAAAGAGCAGTGAAACATGCCAAGAGGCAGCCGGACCTGAAATTGCAGCATGCTGCAGTTTTTGTCCGGTCGCCTCACGGCATGTTTGCCATGCTGCGGCCGGACCTCCAGCCCATCTCCATTATAGTGACTTCCGGTGGCACACATGGACTAGCGTTAGTACGGAACAGCCTGCTGGAACCTGCTAGAGCAAGTGTGAAAGTAGACTAATTCTATAACACCATGAATCTTTAGGGTTAAAAAGTGGTCTAATACTCCTGCTATAGAGGTGTCCACATTGTGTTATAGATTAGAAATTCTATAACTCCTTGATTCTGCAATTGGGGTGAAAACAAGCGCTCTAATAATACTGCTTTTGGGGTGTCCAGATTGTGTTATGGATAAGTAATTACATTACGCCTCGATTCTGTAATTGGAGTGAAATAGCGGTCTAATGCTACTGCTATTGTGGTGTCTACCTAAGTAATCCTAAAACGCCTTGATTCTGTAATTGGGGCTGAAATAGCGTAATGCTCCTGCTTTTGGAGTGTTCACATTGCTTTATACATAAGTAATTCCATTAGGCCATGATTTTGTAATTGGGATGAAATAGCACTCTATTTTTACAGTCACACGTCATCTCTGTTTTGGACCCACTCCTGTTTTTTTTTTTGGCCTTACCTATACAGATCAATTACTGACCAAATACTGACCGTGTGAAGGTGGATGCTTAAAAGACAGGATCCGTTTTCTTTCAGGTTATTCTTCTGATGGATCAGAAGAAGGGAAAGATAAACAGTGACGTTAATACAAACTTACTGCTGACACCTTCTCCACTCTGTCAGGGGGAAACTACTTGTATCAGCATGTTGCAGAACAGGTTCTCCAGCAATCTATGCGGAATCAGTAGATGGTGAAAAAGGAGAGCGCGCTTTCACTCTTTATTAGAATTTTGGGCTACTGCACCGTTAAGTACATTATACCTGATGCTAACTTTGACCTGTAAGGCTAAGTTCACACTTCAGTCATTTGGTTAGTTTTTGACCCATAACTGACCAAATAATTGAAGTGTGAACTGATTCTAACAGTGATACCTGTAACCTGCCTGTGATACTGACTGTTTCACTACCACAGCGGACTACCTATGCATATTTCTGCACTGCACAGTGATGTACACTGAGAAACACCCTCCCTGCAGCCGGGAAATAGCTGATTTACAATACGCTTAGTGACTAATTAATTTGGATTTAATCAAATTTTGGGGGAAAATTTGGTGAATCGTCCGAATCAGATTTTTGAAAACTTTCATTCATCTCTAAATATGATCAGTGTTTGTGTGAACAATCCATTGAACTGCCTCAGTGAAGCACAGAGGACTTTTTGCATTAAGCCCAGCCTCATCATTGTACCGGGCTGCCATCTGCTTCACCATAATTCTGCACCACGACCTGTCCACAGGACCTCTGCCCTGCACCCCCAAAACATGTTCACACCAAGGGCACCTCCACTACCACCAGGAAGAGGGCCCTAGAACTAGAGTTTTCCCTTAGGGAATAAAGGGTGCGCCCTCCTATCTCTGCACAGCCCCAGGGAGTGTCAGATTAAGGACTGCCACCGTGAGAACTACTATTACCATCAGTGTTACTACCCCCAATTTCTTCCACTTAATATAAAAATAAAAAATAATTTGCCAGAAATCAGTGAGTTCCATTCCATGCTGCTTGAGAGCAGTTGCTGCACACTTATTGGGAAACTGGGTGGGGCAGAGGGGGCCCATACAAAATTTTGCTATGGGGTCCTGTAAAATCAGTGTAAGCACCTGAACGAAGCCTTCAGTTACAGGCCTTAAAGTTGTAGACAAAATTCCTGCTTTGACTTGGTAACCAGTCATTCATCAATGGCTAAAAGAGTTTCTGCTTCGGCGCTTTAAACCCACTTGAGACCGGCTCAAGTGGGTTTGAAGCGCTGAAGCAGAAACTCTTTCAGTCTCCTTAAACGATCCTTCGGAGCGACTGGACATCTCTTCTGAGGAACCCAACACCCTGTGGCAGCACACCCAAGAACCGGATCAGTGTTACTACCCGCAATTTCTTCCACTTAATAAAAAAATGTAAAATAATTTGCCAGAAATCAGTGAGTTCCATTCCATGTTGCTTGAGAGTAGTTGCTGCACACTTATTGGGAAACTGGGTGGGGCAGAGGGGGACCATACACATTTTTGCTATGGGGTCCTGTAAAATCAGTGTAAGCACCTGAACAAAGCCATAATATGTCGGTGTTACAGGCCTTAAAGTTGTAGACAAAATTCCTGCTTTGACTTGGTAACCAGTCATTCATCAATGGCTAAAAGAGTTTCTGCTTTGGCGCTTCAAACCCACTTGAGACCGGCTCAAGTGGGTTTGAAGCGCTGAAGCAGAAACTCTTTCAGTCTCCTTAAACGATCCTCCGGACCGACTGGACATCTCTTCTGAGGAACCCAACACCTTGCGGCAGCACACCCAAGAACCGGATCTCGCCTATCAAGCCCTCAATAGTGTTACGTCTATTCTAGCGTAACCATACAAGGTGAGCCTTTCACTTGCTCTATTGGTTAACCAGTGTGAACATACTACCCTATTAGTGCGCCATCTCTATCAAGCCCTAGGCACGTCCACCACCTTTGAATTCATCAGTCGCTGACCTTAACCCTCTCTATACTCTGTGCTCTGAAGTTTGACTAATTCAGGTGCAATTGTTTTAGTGCTTTTCTTGAATGTTTCACTGTTATTTTAAGAATCTTCTTTTTAATTTCTTAATTTATTTCTTAATTTTTAATCTGTTATATTTTATTACTAAAAACTCAGATCCAGTAAGCAGGAAGCAACACATGGGCTTCCCATTTCCACCAGGAACAGTCAGGAAAAAAAGAAAAAAAAAAGCTCATTAAAATTTGTTAATACGTCTTTGACAACTTGCATTGAATTATTCATGAGCAGTTTGACAAATTTTCTAAACATGCAAATCATCTTTATTGCTTAGCTAATTTTCACTTTTAGTTTTGTATAAGACTTTTTGTTACTTACGCGCAGCATGGATGCTAATGTGTAATTAGAAATTGATGAACACTAAGTTTTGCTAATTAAATCAGCCAAAGTAGATTTAGATTGACATCGTGGTAGGTATTAGAATTAAAAAACTGTCCCGTCACATTTAATGCTGAACATTTATCAGTTCAAAAGTGAAGGTCCACTTATTTATGACATTGAGCTGAGGCCCCGAAGTGGATTACGACAGGGTATGGTGGATAAACAGTTGCAGTTCAGCTAATTAAAGCTAATATAAATCTCTAAATAATTGCTCTAAATATTGTTTTAGCAATTTTACATCATTTTTACGTTTTCATAGCTTTGGGCGGGAAAACAAATGAGCAATTTTGTGCTGTAACTGGGTTTGAATGGAGGGACTTGAATGTCTGTGATTCACTGACAAATTGCTAGGTAAATTTTTTATCTGTCTGGAGGTTTATAGAATCTTAGAATCTTGAACATTTTAAGAAGTATAATTCTAATCCATTTATCTGCTGGAAATGACTTATTGAGAAGCTGTGGGGGAGTTTTAAAACTCAGTTTTGCAGAAGTCTGTGTTGGAGTATTTTGAGCCAAATTTATTAAAATGTTAAGTGATGTTTGATAAATTTGGTGCACATTTTGTCTTGAGATGTTTCTCCTTTTCTTATACAAATTTTTGATACTTTTTAACATATCACAGATGATAAATCTGACTTAAAGGGGTTATCCCATGACTAATGTAAAAAATGACATCATATCATATAGTATCACATCATATCATATGAAATCACATCATATAGTACATGAGAATCTCTTTCTACCAAAGCTAGAACCAGCCCTGTACCTCACATAGAACCAGAGATCTCTCCATTCATTGCTCTGCTAGATTTATGTCAAGCTCACAGCTCAAGGGGATTGTCTTTTCTGCTGCAGCTCAGGGGGTGTGTCCATGATCCTCCTATCACAGCACAGGAGGCAGGTGAAGGATGAAACTGAGCATGTGTGGCCATGTTAGCCAGCGGGTCAAAGAAATAAGAAAAAAAACAACAAACAGCAGGTGGCGCTATACAGATACGTTTTATTGAATAACTCAGTGACTATGCAAATTTTTTCATTACATGCAACAAAAAAAAGTATTCATATCTAGGTACTGATTTGAAAACTGTAGAATATTTTTCATGGGTCAACCCATTTGAATCAGCTAGTCAGGGGCTGTTCACGGCTCATTTTTTATGTCTATGGTATACGATTAGATGTACATGAAAAAAACCTATACAAGTGTATAGTCTAAAGTATGCACTTACAGTATGATCTTCATTTTCCCAATTATAGTATACGGGTACATTAAGCAATATGTTTCACTCTGTTTTTACTGTTTGCAAATCGTATACACTCGACTTCCAGAAAAAAACGAGATGTGATCATCCTCTAACCACATCCACCTTTCCACGCACTTTTAAAAACTGAAGTGAGTAGAGACATTTATGAAGAAATAGGCCCTTTTTGAGACTTTTTGAAGCCAGAACACTAGAGATCAGTGCTTGATAAATACCCCCCCCCTGTTTTTATTTATAATAAAAAAATGTGAGTAAAATTTTGTGATATGATGCAGACAGATTAGTAATATGGCACTTGTAGCCTCTGTATGCCTCCAGTCTTACAGGGAGGCATGCAAATGTTCTTCCTTTAAGGATTCCATGAAAATTGGCAAGAAATCAAGCTGGCAAGCTTCATGCCATCACATCAATACTAAGATTCTTTCCCTGAGAGCATTACTTTGAGGTGGAGAGTGGTGAATAATAGAGGCACCATTTGGCAGCATAAAAAATGCATAGGCAACTTATGGGGGTTTTGTTCCTTTAGACAACCACATTAATTTAAATCCTCATCATTTCAGACTGATAGAGCCCTAAAAGTGATGTTTGAGGGCTGCATCTGATGTGGTCTGGAGTAATACCAGCATCCATCAAAAATTAGGTCTATTGATTTCACTTACTGCAGTGCTTTGTTGTTTTCTGCAGCATACCAATTCATATCAGTTGATCATGGAGGTTCACCTTAGGTTCAGATGTTCTCCAGGGAAACCATAATATTAAATAGGGTTTAATGCAATCATGCACATTAAAGTTCTGTTCTAGTGTTGGGCGAGCACCAAAGTGCTTGTGTGCTCTGGTGCAGAGTAGAAAACTTCCCAAAGCTCAATGGAAGTACCCAAGCATTAAACCAGGCACCCCCAGCTCTGAAGAGGGGAGGGTTTCGGGACTCTAGTTTGGCTTAGGAGTCCCTGATCTGACTCCATATATAGTTATGTCTATATATGGAGTCAGTGCTTGGGGACACTCAGTGTATTAAATCTAATTTAGTTTCTATTTCTGAAATGCTTCTGGTGGGATTCAAACTCACAACCTTCTACATTACAGTCAAGAATCTTAACCACTACACTATAGAGCTGCATGGCCAGTTACTTTAAAAAATAAAATAAAAATATGAGACTTCTGCTATATAGGAATATTTACTAGTAGCATGTATTCATGTATAGCAGAAGAATATAAATATATTATGGCTAAAACATCAGTAGTAGTTTCCCACATATTATGCATTCATATATATCATAGGTACGATATGTATGTATGTATATATATATATATATATATATACATATATATATATATTAAGACGAAAATCGGACAGCACTCCAAGTAAAAAAGCAATTGATGTTTATTCACCCATGTGGAAGGCAACGTTTCAGCTCATACAAGAGCCTTTCTCAAGAGCCTTTATACATTTGGGGTAAGCAGCTATATCCCTGGACCTAGCACCTGCCAGCATTTGTTTTTTCCAGTGCCGCCATCATTTCCCTTTTTTTTATATATATATATATATATATCATTTTTTTTTTTTTTGCAATTACACATTTTTTACAATTACTAAAAATAATATAAAATTTATAAATATAGTAGCTGGCCTTTGCGCTCGAGCACACGCAATATTCAGCCGAACATCGTGATGCTTGAGCCTAACTGGTTTCCGGCCGAGCATGCTCGCCCAACACTATTGTGTTCAAAAAGTCTGAAAGGTGTCGCACAAAAGTCTCTAAAGCAATGTCATATTGAGCCCTATACAGTATATACACACCATGTGCTCATGTGGTGCCTCCATCATATTTTAGAGATATACTTTGAAAGGGAGAACATGGCTTCAGACTGAGCACATTTCAATGTGCTCCAAATTCATGCAATTTAAAAATCCTCTGCATATCTCTATATATTAACAGGTGCAAACCATTGTATGGACATATAGACACATATAGCATAAACAACTCCTGATAGAGTATCGCAAAATCCTGTTTTCTTTTTCAAAGCTGGTCATTTCACACCACATACCTTGGGATACTGCATGTCAATTCAAGCGGAAAGCTAATGAAGGACAAATCTGTACTATATGGCTCCATAAACTAGCAATATGGACATGCACAAGAGGTCTAACATAGGCCATGTTCACATGTATGTCAAGCAGATCTGGCTGCCTGATCCGGCATAAATGCTGGTTGTCGTCTGTACCAAAAACCTCTGCATTCAATGGATTTTGTCTGTCCGAATCCCGGCATTTAGTCTGGAAAGCGGCCAGATCACTGCTGGCTCCCATTATAGTCAGAAGGTATCCAGAGATTATCTACTGAATCCAGCAATGCCGGATCCAGGGAACTCCCATACAGTCTGACAGAAACTTCACTAGAGATGTTGCATTAGCGAATTCTATTGATTCAGAATTAGTCCCGAATTTCTTAGGCATCTCCCAGAAACGTAGAGCAGCATTGGCTGAATTATAATACTCCTCATCCATACAAGGTGGTCTCCATAATGAGAAAAAGGGCACTCAAGAGCATCTCTCTCTCAACAAAGATTACTAATAAATTAAACTACAGATAGATAAGATAGATAAAGGCATGGAGATTTATCAGTCATGTCATAAGATGCATTAAATGCAGTCTGTCACCTGGAACTTCACTGTTTAACCAAGACAGAACCTTGTAGGGCTGGTTACGATCTGTTTTATAGCTACACATAGCTCCTTTGTATTAAAATCTGTTCTCTCATTTTATTGTCTTTGACAGAGGTTTAAAATGCACTACGGGTGAGAAAATGAAGCTCTAAGCATATGATATTTTTGTCTTGATGGTACCACAGGATCTGGCTCATCCTCTCTCTGTTTCTTTCCTCTAGTGACATAATTCTATATTGTAACACAATCAGATGAGTTCGGTCAGAGGGGCAGAGATTTAACGTCAGCCTGGCAAATAAATCAGTGCACAGGTTGTAAAGCAATTGGGCCAATGTCAGATCCAGCAGAGGAAAGAATAACAGTGAAGACGTAATGACAATAAAAAAAAAAGGAAAGCCGGAGCCTGTCCAAAGAATGTGATGTATCCAAGGTCTAGGTAATAGAGATAGGCACTAGGGTTGCTTACCTTAAAGGGAACCTGTTACTATGAAAATGCAGTGTAATCTGCAGGTGTCATGTTATAGAGCAGGAGGAGCTGAGCAGATTGATGTATAGCTTTGTGGGAAAAGATTCAGTAAAACTTGCAATTTGTTCATTTAAATTCTTGCTCATTCTGGGCTTTGAAGTCTAGGAGGCAGCCCTATAAGTGATTGACAGCTCTCTCTGTATGCACAGTCATAGAGGGAAGGCTTTCAATCACTGATAGGACCGCCTCATGGACTTCAAAGCCCAGAATAGGCCAGGAATTAAAAGTTTTACTGAATGTTAGCTCTTTCTTATTTCCTGTGATGTTATGTCCATGGACAGGGCAGTGATTGGGGAGTGTCTATGTAACTAGCTGGGTAGGAGGAGCTATAAACTAGCTGGGTGTTGTTAGGGGCAGGGATTGGGGAGTGTCTATGTAACTAGCTGGGTGGGAGGAGCTATAAACTAGCTGGGCATTGTAAGGGGCAATGATAGGGGAGTGTCTATGTTACTAGCTGGGTGGGAGGAGCTATGAACTATGTGGATATTTGTAGGGGTGGTGCTGGAGCTGTGGCAGAGAAAGAAGACGTGCATCATGAGTTTGGTTGGATACAACAGCAGGAAGTGCTATGTACGGAAAGCAGACAAACTAGAGTGATTGGTTTACCTGGTGAAAAGGGGACAGAAGAGCCCAAATTTAGAAAAAAAATGGGGGAGATGTACATGAGGGAATCATGAACAGATATATTAGACTTAATAGTACCTTTAAGGCATTTTGGGCTATTGAATCAATTACTAAGTTTGGAGGGGAATTCTTGCCTTATCCCACTGGCAACATTAAACATTTACTGTAATGTTGATTGGCTAAGTGCAGTTTAATAAATAAAAATTAAAAATAAAATAAAAATATATATATATATATCCTATTAGAGTATATTGACTTAAGAAAGGATTCCTCAGTTTCCCCTAATGTAAGCCAAAATGGGCATATACTAGGTAATAGTAGCCCCCGCTTAAACAAACCCATTCCATTACTACATTTATTTGAATGACTAGCATATAATACTACATTTCCTACAAGCACTTCTCCTGCCTATAATAGATCATGGCTGAATGTCTAAAGTGTTGTTCAACCTTGGGGGCCTTTTGGACAGACCCCCAATGTCACCAGACCTTCGGAGAGAATCATACTTAACTGATCCATGCCGATTGATTCCAGTTCCTTCATTCCCCTGCCACAACTCCAAATCTCTTGTCTTCCCAAGTCAACATCTGGTTTGACTCGGGCTAATGACTGTCCGCAGCTGGGACATATCATTTATGTGTTATGCCATTTTTTCATATGACAAATGGGCGACATGTCACTACGGAGGCCAATCATTGGTTACTTCGTCCATGTTGATACAGAAAGACTAGACAGTTGCAGTGGCAGCAGAGGAACGAATGAGCATTGAGGATTATAAGGATGATTTCCTCTGCAGGTCCTGCCACATTGGGGGGTCTGCCCAAAAGGCCCTTGTGGGTGAACAACCCTTTAAAGGAGCCAGACCTGTGCCCTTCAATTCATCATTGTGCGTGAAGATCTTTGTAGAAGAGTTTGTCTTGTAAACAGAATGCTTTCATAGGAATTTTGTGGATAAATAATTATGACTATAGATGAAGGAATCGTTAAAAACTCGATTATCCACCAATTCGTCAAACTGCCAATCATTCAGCAAATCATGAGCCTCTTTATTTTACCATCACTAGATATAAATATGACTGCACAGTCTTGGTGGATACTTCATAAACAACACCTGTTCCTTATAGCAAAAGCAGATTGAGCATTTCTATGACTGTACGACTAACAGCGCATAAAAAATCCAGCAGGGAGATAAATATATACACAATGGGGACACAATAGGAGAGGTTATGACCTTCTGGAATATACTGCATAGATATGATAGACAGGCATAGTTGAGATGAATAGGTATTCTACAGCTACAATGGCCTTCCCTATATTAGAAAAAAATAAGGATTGTTGAGGTTATACTCAAGTTATATTATATAGAAAACCCCATCTATTAGACACTGCTCATAGCCTTCAAATACAAATTATGGGCTGTCAGAATGGAGGGATATTCTCATTTAAAACCAGCAGAGTGGAACAGATTTCATACCTCTTCATAGCAGCGTGTCGGCAGGTTTAAATGCCGTGATCTGTGTGCCATATGGACCTCAGTCTCTCGAAACCTCTCTGGCTCTTATCTCACGATGAGCTGACATATCTTCAGTATTGAGTTAAATGGATCTCATAGGTCATAACCAACAGGATGTAGCATGATTGATGCCACTATGATTATATGACTTTCCGACTCACTGATGATATGTAGTACTTGATCTACTTAAAATATTACATTACTATACTAATATAAAGATACATGGCATGCATGTGTGTAATTGTAGATATACAAGTACAGGATTTATTAGACTCAGTTCACACTGAGTTTTGTGAATACATTACATTATGGTATGCACTGGATGCTTTCCCACCAACTATAACCTATGCCTCAATGTCTTATTGGCATCTGTCCGGCACAAATATGTCAATATTTCATTATTTTTTTTACTGTATAGGAAAGGGTAGTGGACTACACTTTTTTCTTTTATACAGAGGCATCCAGTAAAATACAAATACATATGAATTATACAGTTGTGCTCTTCCTTAATTTTCCTCTTGGCCGGACATGTCTTGATATGTGTGTCACATGTGATTTTGTGATATTGTGTCACGAGATCTCGTTCTTTTATATTTTGTTATAAATTGCAGCCTGTCAAGGGTTTTTAAGCATGTCGAGATATATTAATGGTTTCATGAGAAATTTGAGTTTTTAAACAAATTACGAGGGAAAAGGTGAATTCATCTGTATGTTGTTTTCTAGAAGGAAGCCTATGGGTGACATATGTCACCATATGCTTATATAGTGACATATGTTGAAGCCTTTCATTAGACAAATGCAGATTTTTCCTTCCTTACTCTAAGCTCAACACATTCTGGGATGTGTGGCATGAGATAATATATTTTCTTTCTTAAAGCAACATTTTTAAAATATTGAGTCACAAGATGTCTATCCTATATAAGTCAATGTGTGACCAACCAGTGGTTATGCTGTAAAACCAGCTTGTCAAGGATTTTGCTAGCATGTTGTGTTATTGTATTGAATTTGTTTCATTAGAAATCAAAGTACTCAAAGTACTTAAGTATTCAAGCTAAGGTAAGAGTGGGAACATCTTTACATTAATTCCCCCAGTGTATATATCAACAGATGGCTTGAATCTTTTTTTAACAGAGCCTTATTTAAATACATTTGCTAGAACTGCCCCTCCTGAGATGAACCCTTTAGAGAATAATTGATAAGAGATGAGAGAAGATGGATTTCTTTGTGAATATATAGAGGAGAGTGACCGAGTGACCAATGACATCTCTCCATAACCTTCAAAATGGCTGAATAGTTACAACTTCCTGTTCCAGTTTAAAGTGTAACTGACATATTTTTTTTCTTTTTTTGTTAATGTGTAGGGACAGGGATAGGAAAAAATTTCTAAGATACTTTATTTAGGGAAAACCTTTATCTATAGTAGAACACTTGGGCTTAAATATCCCTTAGCAGCAATCTTTTTCAGAGAGGCTGCTAAGGGATATCCTTCTTCCTTACAGCGCAGAGCTGCACTGACTAGGAGGACGGGCTGGGATCTGCCCTCTCTGCTCCTTCATATAGTGTGGCCAATACAGTTATAATACAGGAAATATACAATCATATATAAATAAATATCAACACCGGTCCTGTTCACTTATCAGCATAGCCTGTGCTGTCAATGAGCTCTCCCCCTGTGCTCCTGGCATGCTGAATAATGAACCATCCCTCATATAGTGGGGCCAATACAGTTATAATATATGAAATATACAATAATATATAAATAGATATTAACACCGTTCCTGCTCACTGACCAGTGTGGCCAGCGCTGTCAGTGATCTCTTCTTGTGTACTTCCAGCACACTGTGTAATGAACCATCCGCCGGGAGCGATGCCTGTGTGAGCGGTAAGCGCTCACTACAGGCAATGCAGCGAGGCAGGGGGGAGCTGTTATACAGTATATAGGGACAGTTATATCATATTACTGTCCCTATGTACAGTAGAGGAGCTTCCCCCTGCCACCCTGCACTGCCTGAAGTGAGCGCTTACCGCTCACACAGGCATCGCTCCCGGCGGATGGTTCATTACACAGTGTGCTGGAAGTACACAAGAAGAGCTCACTGACAGCGCTGGCCACACAGGAACGGTGTTGATATCTATTTAAATATTATTGTATATTTCATATATTATAACTGTATTGGCCACACTATATGAGGGAATAGTGAAGGCAGATGCCCGCCAGCTCCCAGACCCGTCAGCGCTGCCTTAGGCTTCATGCACACAACAGCTGTTTTGGTCCGCATCCGAGCCGCAGTTTTTTCCGCTCGGATGCGGACCCATTCACTTCAATGGGGCCGCAAAAGATGCGGACAGTCCACCGTGTGCTGTCCGCATCCGTTGCTCCGTTCCGTAGGACCGCAAAAAAAATATAACATGTCATATTCTTGTCGATTTTGCGGACAAGAATAGGCATTTCTACAATAGGCCGCCCGTTTCGTTCCACTTCGGCACTACACTACTTTCACCGTTTATCGCTCGGTCATGCAACTTACCACCCAAATGAATTTTACCTCCTTTTCTTCTCACTAATAGAGCTTTCATTTGGTGGTATTTTATTGCTGCTGACATTTTTACTTTTTTTGTTATTAATCGAAATGTAACAATTTTTTTGCAAAAAAATGACATTTTTCACTTTCAGCTGTAAAATTTTGCAAAAAAAACGACATCCATATATAAATTTTTCGCTAAATTTATAGTTCCACATGTTTTGTGATAAAAAAAAATGTTTGGGCAAAAAAAAAAAATGGTTTGGGTAAAAGTTATAGCGTTTACAAACTATGGTACAAAAATGTGAATTTCCGCTTTTTGAAGCAGCTCTGACTTTCTGAGCACCTGTCATGTTTCCTGAGGTTCTACAATGCCCAGACAGTAGAAAAACCCCACAAATGACCCCATTTTGGAAAGTAGACACCCTAAGGTATTCGCTGATGGGCATAGTGAGTTCATAGAACTTTTTATTTTTTGTCACAAGTTAGCGGAAAATAATGATGATTTTTATTTTTATTTTTTTCTTACAAAGTCTCATATTCCACTCACTTGCGACAAAAAATAAAAAATTCTAGGAACTCGCCATGCCCCTCACGGAATACCTTGGGGTGTCTTCTTTCCAAAATGGGGTCACTTGTGGCATAGTTATACTGCCCTGGCAATTTAGGGGCCCAAATGTGTAAGAAGTACCTTGCAATCAAAATGTGTAAAAAATGGCCTGCGAAATCCGAAAGGTGCACTTTGGAATATGTGCCCCTTTGCCCACCTTGGCTGCAAAAAAGTGTGACACATCTGGTATCGCCGTACTCAGGAGAAGTTGGGGAATGTGTTTTGGGGTGTCATTTTACATATACCCATGCTGGGTGAGAGAAATATCTTGGCAAAAGACAACTTTTCCCATTTTTGTATACAAAGTTGGCATTTGACCAAGATATTTTTCTCACCCAGCATAGGTATATGTAAAATGACTCCCCAAAACACATTGCCCAGCTTCTCCTGAGTACGGTGATACCAGATGTGTCACACTTTTTTGCAGCCTAGATGCGCAAAGGGGCCCAAATTCCTTTTAGGAGGGCATTTTTAGACATTTGGATCCCAGACTTCTTCTCACGCTTTAGGGCCCCTAAAAAGCCAGGGCAGTATAAATACCCCACATGTGACCCCACTTTGGAAAGAAGACACCCCAAGGTATTCAATGAGGGGCCTGGCGAGTTCCTAGAATTATTTTTTTTTTGCATAAGTTAGTGGATATTGATTTTTTTTGTTTTTTTCTCACAAAGTCTCACTTTCCGCTAACTTAGGACAAAAATTTCAATCTTTCATGGACTCGCCATGCCCCTCACGGAATACCTTGGGGTGTCTTCTTTCCGAAATGGTGTCACATGTGGGGTATTTATACTGCCCTGGCTTTTTAGGGGCCCTAAAGCGTGAGAAGAAGTCTGGAATATAAATGTCTAAAAATGTTACGCATTTGGATTCCGTGAGGGGTATGGCGAGTTCATGTGAGATTTTATTTTTTGACACAAGTTAGTGGAATATGAGACTTTGTAAGAAAAAACTAAAACAAAAACAAACAAAAAATTTCCGCTAACTTGTGCCAAAAAAATGTCTGAATGGAGCCTTACAGGGGGGGTGATCAATGACAGCGGGGTGATCAATGACAGGGGGGTGATCAATGACAGGGGGGTGATCACCCATATAGACTCCCGGATCACCCCCCTGTCATTGATCACCCCCCTGGTAAGGCTCCATTCAGACGTCCGTATAATTTTTACGGATCCATGGATCGGATCCGCAAAACACATGCGGACGTCTGAATGGAGCCTTACAGGGGGGTGATCAATGACAGGGGGGTGATCAATGACAGGGGGGTGATCACCCATATAGACTCCCTGATCACCCCCCTGTCATTGATCACCCCCCTGTAAGGCTCCATTCAGACGTCCGTATGATTTTTACGGATACATGGATCGGATCCGCAAAACACATGCGGATGTCTGAATGGAGCCTTACAGGGGGGTTATCAATGACAGGGGGTGATCAGGGTGATCACCCCCCTGTCACTGATCACCCCCCCTGTAAGGCTCCATTCAGACGTCCGTATGATTTTTACGGATCCATGGATACATGGATCGGATCCTCAAAACACATGCGGACGTCTGAATGGAGCCTTACAGGGGGGTGATCAATGACAGGGGGGTGATCAGGGAGTGTATATGGGTGATCACCCGCCTGTCATTGATCACCCCCCTGTAAGGCTCCATTCAGACGTCCGCATGTGTTTTGCGGATCCGATCCATGTATCCATGGATCCGTAAAAATCATGCGGACGTCTGAATGGAGCCTTACAGGGGGGTGATCAATGACAGGGGGGTGATCAATGACAGGGGGTGATCAGGGAGTGTATATGGATGATCACCCGCCTGTCATTGATCACCCCCCTGTAAGGCTCCATTCAGACGTCTGCATGTGTTTTGCGGATCCGATCCATGTATCCATGGATCCGTAAAAATCATGCGGACGTCTGAATAGAGCCTTACAGGGGGGTGATCAATGACAGGGGGGTGATCAATGACAGGGGGTGATCAGGGAGTGTATATGGGTGATCACCCGCCTGCCATTGATCACCCCCCTGTCAGGCTCCATTCAGACGTCCGCATGTGTTTTGCGGATCTGATCCATGTATCCATGGATCCGTAAAAATCATGCGGACGTCTGAATGGAGCCTTACAGGGGGGTGATCAATGACAGGGGGGTGATCAATGACAGGCGGGTGATCAGGGAGTGTATATGGGTGATCACCCGCCTGTCATTGATCACCCCCCTGTAAGGCTCCATTCAAACGTCCGCATGTGTTTTGCGGATCCGATCCATGTATCCATGGATCCGTAAAAATCATGCGGACGTCTGAATGGAGCCTGACAGGGGGGTGATCAATGACAGGGGGTGATCAGGGAGTGTATATGGGTGATCACCCGCCTGTCATTGATCACCCCCCTGTAAGGCTCCATTCAGACGTCCGCATGTGTTTTGCGGATCCGATCCATGTATCCATGGATCCGTAAAAATCATACGGACGTCTGAATGGAGCCTTACAGGGGGGTGATCAATGACAGGGGGGTGATCAATGACAGGGGGTGATCAGGGAGTGTATATGGGTGATCACCCGCCTGTCATTGATCACCCCCCTTTAAGGCTCCATTCAGACGTCCGCATGTGTTTTGCGGATCCGATCCATGTATCCGTGGATCCGTAAAAATCATACGGACGTCTGAACGGAGCCTGACAGGGGGGGTGATCAATGACTGGGGGGGTGATCAATGACAGGGGGGTGATCAGGGAGTTTATATGGGGTGATCATGGGTGATCAGGGGTTCATAAAGGGTTAATAAGTGACGGGGGGGGGGTGTAGTGTAGTGTAGTGTTTGGTGCGACTTTACTGACCTACCTGTGTCCTCTGGTGGTCGATCCTAACAAAAGGGACCACCAGAGGACCAGGTAGCAGGTATATTAGACGCTGTTATCAAAACAGCGTCTAATATACCTGTTAGGGGTTAAAAAAATCAGATCTCCAGCCTGCCAGCGAACGATCGCCGCTGGCATGCTGGAGCTCCACTCGCTGACCTTCCGTTCCTGTGAGCGCGCGCGCCTGTGTGCGCGCGTTCACAGGAAATCTCGGCTCTCGCGGGAGGACGCGTATATGCGTCCACCCAGAAGAGCAGGGCCGCCGGCAGGACGCAATCCTGCGTACGGCGGTCCTGGAGTGGTTAAACTGTTAGGAAATACCTATGTTCCTTAGCAGCGACTCTGAAAAAGATTGTTTTTCTTTTAACAAGTGGGAGGCACATATGCAAACTGTTGTAATTCCTGCACCGTTCACCTGATGTGGATGCAAATGCCCTCAAATTAAAGCTGACAGTCTGCAGTTAAAGAACATCTTGTTAGTTTTATTACAAATGCATTGTGGTGGTGTACAGAGCCAAACATTTTAATTAATGTAGGTAAAAAAAAAATATCTGACTCCAAATCTGGCTAGCAGAATAAGTCCCTGGATCAATGTTCCTTTCTCTGGAAATCTACTAACTATAACTTGTGATATTGCTACACTGAATAAATATGCATCCAGGTCCCTCCTGAACTTTTTCTAGTGAGTTCCCCATTGCAATCTCCTCTAGTAGAGAGTTTGATAGTCTCCTTGCTCTTACAATAATTAATACCTTCTATATTAGAAGCGTTCTTTGTTCTAGGCACAGAGGATGGTCCTTATTACACTTACAGTCCTTGGTATAAATTAATCATGGTAGTAATCTCTATGTTGACCCCCTAAGCTGTTTTTTTTCCTAAACCAAAGAATCCCAAAGTTGATAATTTTTCTGAATACTGTAGTCCACTTATACCTACTAGTACCCATCCATTTATATTGGTGCCCAGAATGTTTCCCAATACTCCATGTGCTGTCTGACTAGTGATTTTTAAAGAGGTAGGACTGCATTACACTCAGTATACGTTTTAGCTACATACTAATCTTATTTGGATTCTGTAGTCATTATTGGGAAAAATTTAATAATCAAACCTTTTATTTTTCCTTTTAACAAATTCTCAGTTACCAGGAAAAATTCAACAAATGTATCAAGATAAAAAGATATTTGTTACTATACATGCTTTTATATTTCAGTGAGGGTCACAACGATCAAGCTTTATTTAGTTTTTATATTGTGTGAAAGCAAGATCGTTTGAAAGGATTGGCAATTATGTTTGAATGTACTAAGATATTTTTTGGAAGATAATGGGCTTGCTTAAACACATTAAGTACCAAGGTCTTCTGAAGGTCCCCTTTGTTTCTTCTTGTTTCTTCCTTCATCCTCCTCTCAACTAAAATCTGTCAATAAAAAAGTAAAGTGCTCATTCTGTTTGGTGTGGGAGTGGGCTTTACTTCATAACAATTCTTTTTATTTTCCGAATTTTACTGTAGAAGACATTTCTCTAGCGAGAGGACGGCGGTAGGGAGAAGAATAACATCAACTTGCTTCTCACAGTGTATATTCAAAAGCTTGCATCCCATGAAAATTTCTCCAAAAAGAATGTAAAACTAATGTTATTTTTAGTGTCGAACGAAGCTCGCTTCGGTTCATAGATCTGAAGTTGCTTTGTTCAAAACCAGTTTGAATGCTGCATGGAAAACCATCTCTGTAAAGCATTAAAATGTATAGTCTTCACAGAGGTGAAAGTCGGCTTAACGAATTTCATAACAAATTTCCCTTCCTCAAAGCCCATACATTTGAGTGTTGTACGAACATTCAAATGAAATTTGGAACCAAACGACTTCAGCTCTAGATCCTTAGCTCACTTTGCTCAACAATAGTTATTTTACTTAACAAACTCATTTAGAGATGAGCAAGTTTCCTAAAAATTTATTTCAGTCCGATTTGTTTGAATTAGTAAATAAATCCACCCCACCCCAAAGAGCTAAATAGTTAGAGATAACTGATGTGCTGTAAATAAAGAGTTAAATTATATAAGGCTAGATATCAAAACTGTTTTTAGATAGCAGAATAGTAGAACCCCCTTGACATTCTTGTGGTTGGCCATAAAATCATCAATGTCTTAATCGAAACAGTCTAAACAAAACCAGGGAAGAAAAACTACTTCACACAGACAAGAGGTAACCCTTAGAAAACTCAGTGCTAGCTTTTACGAGCTAGCTTACTGGTAGAGCTGTTGGAAAGGTCAGGCTGAGGATACCTTCACCTGCAGCAGAGGTCGGTCATGAATGAAAATCCCATACAGATGAATATCCAAAAATAAATACTGGACCTAATCCATATTTGGGTAATGTGCATCTCATGTTGGTCTCAGGTCATTTACCGGCATCACCTGTGTCATGGTTATCTCAATCAGGGCTCTGTAGAATGTAGTAATTAATGAACTGTTTGATATGCACATGTGCGAAACATTATAATGGGCTGGATGAAGGTAGTATGATGTTACTTTGAACCCCACAAGAAAATATATCTAAATGGAGAGATTTTAATTCAAAACCTTTGTTAAGCTGACCTCATAACACTCGGTTGTACAAGGATATTAGCATACATACTTATCTCCATATAACACAAGGGGAGCAAGGAGTGGAATCTGCAGATTCTTCTTAAGCTATGTGTTTCTTTATGTCATTTCTTTGGGGGACAACTCGTTTGATTACTTGGCTGACTTTTATGCTAACCCCAGGCAACCAAACTTTTACCATCTCATAACATATTAGGTTCTGTTTCTTTTATCCTTTTTATTTTCAGACTTATTTATTTAATTTTTTTGCATTGTATTTGTATGTCACTGTATTTTTGCATTCTGATAACCACAATTTTGTGCCTACTGTCCTGTGGATATAAACATTTCACTGTAATAAGAGCCTTGTTCTAAATAATTCCACAACTTCAGAAGGAGCATTACATATATTTGTGTGTTACCCATGTGAATGCTAGCAAGCATAGTGGGTTTGAGTGGGTAACTATGAGTTACCTAGTTCAAAACATCTTATCTGCCTAATATGACAGGTGGCAGCTAATATCCCTTATTTGGATGTCAGATAGCTAAGGAGGGAAGATTTAGCATAACCCTATGGCTCAAAGTAAAAGTAGAAAAGTGGAAGGTTGACTTTCAAATTTACCTTCAAACTAAAATGCTGAGTCTGAGTCGTGATCCTGACAAGGACTAAAGCAGATCTTCTGGTCCGAGGTACTGAAGTTTTAATCCACACTTTTTACAAGAACAAAGATCCAGTCAACCCATTTAGAGCTAGAAACAAAGCTGGGCAAAGAGATGGAGTGGATATAGCCGGAAGCACAAGACCTTTCTCTGTGTAGTGGCAATGCCAGAGAGCTGCATGCTAGTTATTTGGAGCTGAGCTGTAATATGCTGGCACTGGAAATTACACAATTGACGGAGCCTTTCATCCACCATTTGGTTTCTGGTGCCAGCAGCTACCTGAAACAGCTGATCAGGGTGCATTCTGAGGGTCAGGTCCCCACTGATTTGGTTTTGATGACCTATCTGTAGGAGTCGGACTAGTCAGCAATATCTAAGTACCCAAAAAAACTTTAATCCTTTCACATTCCCCCCACCTAGGACAGGGAGTTTGCAATTGTTTGTATCCGCTAAACAAGACCTTAATGCCATTGTGAAAAGAGCTGACAACATTATTGTGGAATAGTGCCACCTGACATAATTTTTTTAAGGATTCCAAGATGATTGATGTCTGATATATAGAGATAAGCAAATCGAATTCCATGAATTCAATCCGAATTTCAGGATCAATTTGATTCGCCTAGAAGTAAACGAATCGATTTAACCTGAAATTGTCAAAAAAAAATATATATCAAACTTTCCGCCTCCATTTGCTCGTGACGGGCCGGCCTCCATCTTGCTTAAAGATCTCGGCTGAAACCCTGTGCAGCGTTAGATTACATCATCATGCTGGCCGGCATGATGACGTCATCGCGGCAGCCGGCGTTATGACGTAATCGCGCGCCGCACTGGATTTTGGCCGAGATCTTCAAGCTAGATGGCAGCGGCCGGCCCGTCACGAGCAAATGGAAGCTGTAAGTTTGATGTCATTGTTTTTTTATTGTTAAAAACAGTGTGAAATTACACTTGGATGCCGCGATCATGTATTAACGCGGCATCTGAGTGGTACAATGATGGGCACAGCGCTATTGCAGCTCCTTGTCATTGCAACCACTACTTACAATAAAATGCTCTTCGTGACAAAGTAATTCGTCATGAAGCAAATATTTAGTGATATTCTGCGAATCAACTAGATCAAATTACTAAGAAATTCACTCATCTCTAGATATATACTTAATTGATTCCATTCATGCATCTTGCCAGCTCTCTACTGAAAGTAAGTATATTACTATAAAATGAGTTGTCTCTGTCATAAACTTTTAATAAATTATAGGGTGTGCTTCTGTTAAAATGTTATTCCTAGTTAAAAGGGTATTCCCATCTTAGACATTGATGGCACATTTCTAGGATATGCTATGAATGTCAGATATATGTGCTCCTCTCTCCAGAATGGGCCCCCCTCCATTCACCACTATGAGAGTTTCAAAAATAGACAATCAGTAGCTTGCCTATGTCTGTCAGTCCCATAGTGAATGGAGAGTTGGCTGTGCATGAGCGGTGTGCTTTCCATATTCAGAACTCCCATAGCAATGAATGGAAATCATGCTGTGCATGTGCTTCCCTGCACTTGAGGGGCCCCGTTTAGAAATAGGAGTGGAACCACCACTTACTGTATCTGACATTGATGGCATATCCTAGCCATCAATGTCTGAGATGGGCCAAGCCCTTTATAATCTTAGCAAATCAAAATGTATTTGCTTCCAAGAAGAGAAAAACACTGGGGTTGCTCCCTCTAAAAGACTGGTGAAAAGTGAGGTAGAGCCTCTTCTTGGTTCAACTGGGATAACATCTTCTTGATTACAATTAATCAGGGAACCTATTATTCCCCTTATTCTTGCATTGGGATTAACACGTCATAATCTTGAATATCACCATGTAATAGATTAACTCAATAAAGATTTGAGATTAGTAAATCAGTTCTGAAATGTGAACAGAATATTTTATTTTTAATTTGATTCTAACAATTTCTATTTTTGTGTGATTAAATTTGAGAAAAAGAAAGTGAGACTTTTCCAGCTAAAGTAGAGCACTTTGGACTCAGGTAGACTTTATTCAGACCCAAATCAAATCAGGCGGGTGATTTGGCAGAATTTTTAGAAATCTGCATATCTGTAATGAAGATATAAGGAAGGACATAACTTTGTATAAATTACTCAAACTCCTTCTTTCACTAGTGAGTTTTTTTTTATGTGTATCTGTGTTAAAGGTAACCTGTCACCAGGATTTTGTGTATAAGGCTGAGGACATGGGCTGCTATATGGCCTGCTAGCACATCCGCAATACCCAGTCCCCATAGCTCTGTGTGCTTTTATTGTGTCAAAAAAACTGATTTGATACATATGCAAATTAACCTGAGATGAGTCCTGTCCCTGACTCATGAGTCACATGACAGGACTCATCTCAGGTTAATTTGCATATGTATCAAATCAGTTTTTTGACACAATAAAAGCACACAGAGCTATGGGGACTGGGTATTGTGGATGTGCTAGCAGGCCATCTAGCAGCCCATGTCCTCAGCCTTATACACAAAATCCTGGTGACAGGTTCCCTTTAAACCACATATTCAAAACTCAAAGAGGGGGATTTATCATTTCTCTACACCAGGAATTTGTTATGAAAAAAATCACAAAACCCAATTTCAGAATATTTTAAATACCATTGTGACTAGATTTCAAAGCAATTGCCATTTTTACATTACCCTCCCCAAATTCCAAAATGTGGACATGGCGAGAGTAGGGTATGGGGGAGGACTGTAGAAACAGATGTAGATGATTACTGAGATCTACACAAGCTATGAGCTGGAGTGGATTGGAGTCTGGAGCACAAACTGCTAGAGCAGGCATTTCATTTATGAAGGGGTTTGTGCCTCATGAAAAATGAAATGCCTGCTCTGGCAGCATAGTGCCCATCAAGACTGCACACGCTAGTCTTGATAAATCAGGGCCAAAGTCTTACTACCTTGATATCCTGTATTGTAGAGCTTTGAGGTTCCTGGTATGCATCCTACAGAGAATGACGGCCTTGTTTTGAGTTGCTTGAATACCTGTGTAAAAATTGTGCCAATAAGTCCTTAAAGGGCTTCTGTCACCCCACTAAAGTCATTATTTTTTTTTGGGCTAGTTAAATTCCTTATACTGCGATATATGAAAATATAATGCTCTTACTTACTTACTTTCCTTCAGCAGTTTCTTCTAAAATGAACTTTTATAATATGTAAATGAGGTCTCTACCAGCAAGTAGGGCGTCTACTTGCTGGTAGCCGCCGCCAAAAAACGCCCCCCTCGTCCTGTTGATTGACAGGCCCAGCCGCGATCTCCTCCTCCGGCCGGCCCTGTCAACATTTCAAAAATCGCGCGCCTGTGTTCATTCGGCGCAGGCGCTCTGAGATGAGGAGGCTCGCCTCCTCAGAACTCCCTCAGTGCGCCTGCGTCAATGACATCACCGAAAGATAAGAGGTCATCGGCGCAGGCGCACTGAGGGAGTGCTGAGGAGGCGAGCCTCCTCATCTGAGAGCGCCTGCGCCGAATGAACACAGGCGCGCAATTTTTGAAATGCTGACAGGGCCGGCCGGAGGAGGAGATCGCGGCTGGCCCTGTCAATCAACAGGAGGAGGGGGCGGTTTTTTGCGGCAGCTACCAGCAAGTAGACGCCCTACTTGCTGGTAGAGACCTCATTTACATATTATAAAAGTTAGTTTTTTTGAAAAAACGGCTGAAGGAAAGTAAGTAAGAGCATTATATTTTCATATATCGCAGTATAAGGAATTTAACTAGCCCCAAAAAAAATATGACTTTAGTGGGGTGACAGATGCCCTTTACAGTTTATCTAGTAACTTTTTTCATAGAATAATAGTTATATTTTGTGTAGGCAACATAATATAACTTTTTTTCAGGACAGATTGGTGAATTCTATATTGACCAAAGCTTAATATATCTGTATTTTGCATATTATCATATTAAAAATTCTCAGCAAGCACATATCATCTGCGGTTCATTTAAATTCATTAAAAGCTGCATAATTTCTGCAATCCATCTTCTGGTGTCAAAAAAAAGAAACCACAAATACAATTAAAATGAGCTAATATTTGTATAGTGTTTCTTCTTAATGGATATGTTTATATTTTTCCTCTGTTGGAGACACAACTCACTAAGAAATCATTTAGCGAAAAAGCAAAATGTAGATGGAAAATTGTACGCTTTAATTAAATGTGTGGGAAATAAATTAGCAAATGTTTTTTAAAGATGTATGGATGCATTCCTACACTTGTTTATGCTTGTGTTAATTTACAGGATATTGCATTAATATGCTACATGAGAACATAACTGCGGGTCCTTTCTTCATCTATGAATTATATTATAAATCTAAGAATGGGAAGAGCAGCTAAGTGGGAGCAAATTATCAGCAGATGAAATACTGATTACTGGCTCCTGTGATAGGTGGAAAATAGAAATAAGCAAATTGATTCTTGAGAATCAGAATTTTACCCAAATGTTTCATAAAATTCTGATCCATTTAAATCATAATTTCTTAAGATTCGATTTTTGAGAGAGAAAGAGGGATAAGGAAGGAGAGATTTTCCAGGCATTTGACGCACTTTCGATTCAGGTACAATCGATTCCTGTCTGAATCGAATTTCTTGACCGATTTAGATGAATCGTGCCGGAAACAAATTTTTTAGACTGGTGTTTTAGAGGTCAGTCTTAATAAGCCCTATATACCTGGCGGTGGATTTGGCCTCTTCATAACTTCGGCAGATCCACCGTCACTTCTAAATTCCTAGCTGTCTTACATTTAGACCATTTTCTACGCCTAAAACATGCATCGAAAATGGTAAATGAGACAGGCCTGTCAGCCCACCAGCTTCCCCACCCATACCATGCCCACTTTTTTAGACCTGTCATTAGCCCCGAAAACTTGCAGATTGCGATGCAAAGGACCTTTGCACCGCAATCTGTGCCAGAAATAATGTTAATTTAGGCATATTTCTGTTTAATAAATGACCCCTTTGGTTTTATCCATGGAACTAAAAAAGTTGGTGGCTTGGCTTTAGAAGTGAACAATTTCATTTGCTTCAGAAAAATCACACTATTCGACACTGAAATGGAAAACATTGGGTAATACTGACATACAAAAAAGTGGATAATAAGCAACTCAGAAACAACCAGTGCCAGGTGGCTGCTGCTGCAAACTACTAATGAAACTACACATGGAATATTATGCAATTCTTTGAGAAAACTGTGTACAGTATATTATAAGAGAGCGGAGAGCAGCTAAAAGTAATTCCTCTATTAAAAGGGTGGATTTCTATTCTAGAAAGAGTATTTTTTATTTTTTTTTATACACCTAAAGACTATTTATTATTATATTAAAGGGGTTGTCCGGGTTCAGAGCTGAACCCAGACATATGCCCATTTTCACCCAGGCAGCCCCCCTGACTTGAGCATTGGAGCAGTTTATGCTCTTATTTGCCCTGCGCTAAATTGCGCATTTTCATGAGTTCCGGTAATGAACCGGTCTCTCCTTAGGGCTGCCAGGCGGAGGTTCCGCCCAGCAGTGAGCCCAATTACTTCACCGGCACTGATGGGTGGCTTTAGCACTGCCCTAGCCTGTAAAACAGTAAAGTCAGTATAGAGACGTGTCTAATGATTTTCTTTATATCCAGAATTGTAAGGATGGATTTACACTGGCTCATCCCTGGCTTTAATCAAGCACTGATCAAAGATATATCAACGCCTATTGGTGCTTGTTTAGATACCCTGTACACTGGCCAAGGCATGCGGAAAGGGGATTAAGGATTACTAATATGACTGTTCATCCTCTATACACTTTACATTATGTTGGCAGCCCATATCTTATTTACAAGGGAAGATATGCTATAGACAGCAAGTATTTCTGATCAGTAAAAAAAGAAGCACTTGGTCACTACCAGGCCCTGCTGATCGACGGGATATATAGTCTACCAATACTCCTTTAAAAACCCTTCATATTGACTAAGGCATGCGTGAGGGTGGATAATGATTATTAGTATTATTGTTTATTCCCTATTTATTTATTTATTTTGTGCACTTATAGAGCGCTACTAAATTCTGTAGTGTTTTACAGATATTGGCATCACACTGTCCTCAATGGTTCCCTATCAGGGACAGCCACCCTATCAGGGAGAAGCCTATCCCCTTATTTATATTGGGAGATGCACTGCTGACCAAACATTATTCTGATTCGATCAGCCGAGCAACATTCGATTGTGCTTTATTTACATGGAAAAATGGTCAGCCTTTGTAAAAGGGCCCTTACTACTATGTCTAAATGGAGGAAGGCTACTATACTATTATAGAACGGGATTCCTTACTGTAGGAGCAGTGAGACTTTGGAATTTTCTGCTTTAGGTTGCTGTCTTGGCTAATCTTTCGATTAAAAAAAGGGTCTCACACCTTTATTGAACACTATAATGGACTGGACATGTATATGCTTTATGGGCCTGTGATTGTCTCCATTTTTTGATACATCTTGATCTTGAAAGTAATTTTCCTTAATCTCAATAAATGATAATTAAAGTTAATACCATTTACCTTATCCCGTCAGCGTATGCTTAAAGGGGTTGTCCCACAAAAAATATTCAGCAGTTTTCAAACCAGCACCTGGATCTGAGTAGTTTTATAACTGCATGTAATTAAACATTTAGTATAGCTACTGAGTTATTCAATAAAATGTATCTGTATAGTGCCACTTAATTTCTTATTTCTTTGACCTGCTCACTGAGATGGCCGCACATGCTCAGTTTCATCTTTCAACTGATTCCTGAGCTGTGATAGGGAGAGCTGAGACACGCCTCCTGAGCTGTGATAGGGAGAGCTGAGACACGCCCCCTGAGCTGCAGCAGAAAAGACACTACCCTTGAGCTGTCAGCTTGATATAAATCTATGGGAAGATCTCTGGATTCATACGAGGTACAGGGCTGGTTCTAGCTTTGTTAGAAAGGTATCGTCATGTACTGTACTATAGGATGTCTGATTTTCATTTTGTACATTATTCATGGAATAACACCTTTAAGGTTACCCATACTAGATGCATCTTAAGGAGCGGGATCCACGTGCGACTCACTGCTAATGGCTTTGCTGCACCTTTACTTGCCAGGGCCGCAGTTGTAAAGTATGTGCTATTTGAAATAAATAATGAAATATTTATTATCTCCCTATGCCACTTTTATGGTGTAAAAACCTGCAAACCTCGTGTTTGCAACTTTTTTATGCCACTGCAACAAAATTTTGTTGGAAGAGGCTTTCTTACACTAGCCACGCCACTTTCCGAAAAAGGTAGTATGGCAAGGGTGGGGAGGTGACTCTCCAGTAGGCCCGACACACAACTTATCTTTATTTATGCCAGTATTCTGGTAGAAGACAAAATCTACGACACTCCAAGCTGCCTTACATTTCAGTTTAGACAATTGGACTGCGGAAGCAAGTGCCTAGTGTCACGGCCACGGTTATGGTCGTGACTCCTTGGGAGCCGCATACAGTTGCCCGCGGTTGTGGTTGTTGTGTCAACCGCAGCTGAGGCATAATGTAGTTGGCCTCAGTGCGGTTGCCGCGGACAACAGCTATGTGTGCGGTTCCCGGGGAGTTGTGTGCGTGTGTGGATGCACTTTGTTTGTATGTCTGGTGTGCACTTGTTGTTGTTTGGTGCGCACAGACATCTTCCTTTCTCTGTGGCTGCCCGTGGCAACGTTTGGTATGTTGTACATGTGGTGGCAGTGTCCTGGCCTTCGGGCTGTCTTTCTGGATGGCTGCCACCCATGTCGTTGCCAGCGGCAACAGCCACAGTGTGATCTGTTGGACACTTCCCCTGTCTGTGACTTTCCCTTCTGTGGTGCTGGAAGGGTTAACTCCCTTCCCAGTGTGTGAGTGATGTCACTGGGTGTGTCTGACTGTGGGTGTGGCTTCTTGGCCTGTAAAGCCTGAGTGTTTTGCATGGTTCAGTAGGTTGCTTCAGCCCTGCTAGCTGGAGCAGCCTCCGGTGTATTTGACCTGCCTGTGAGAGCCACCCCTGTGGTCATAAAGTTATAGTTCTTGTTGATGTCTTTATGTTGGTGAGGTTGTATGTTGTTCTGTTGGGAGCTTTCTATGTTTTGGTGCAGCTAATGGTTCTGGATTCCTGTCTCTTGAGGGATCCAGTCAGCAAGGCTGTGGCAGGTTGGTGGAACTACTTAGTTCACCTGCCATTTCCACTAGTCTGTTAGTGTTCCCCTTTTCCCAACAGCTTGGCCATTGAGACTCCTGCTCCTCCGTGCCAAGGAGGTGTAGGTCGTCTTACCCAGCTCCTAGCGCAGGGATCTGCGGAGGGTAAGATAGGGCTCCGAGGTTCCTGCGCATGGGTCCTCCTACCTTAAAGGTCGGCCCATGCTGGTTAGGAGTTAGGGTCAGGTTAGGGACGCGTGAGGAGGTGACCTGCTCCCTATCCTGTGCTCATGGCCGAGTAGCCACTACATCACCTGGCATCTCACTACTGAGGGTTTCCCCCATCCTCAGCCGTGACAGTATGACCACAGGGGTGGCTCTCACAGGCAGGTCAAATACACCGGAGGCTGCTCCAGCTAGCAGGGCTGAAGCAACCTACTGAACCATGCAAAACACTCAGGCTTTATAGGCCAAGAAGCCACACCCACAGTCAGACACACCCAGTGACATCACTCACACACTGGGAAGGGAGTTAACCCTTCCAGCACCACAGAAGGGAAAGTCCCAGACAGGGGAAGTGTCCAACAGATCACACTGTGGCTGTTGCCGCTGGCAACGACATGGGTGGCAGCCATCCAGAAAGACAGCCCGAACGCCAGGACACTGCCACCACATGTACAACATACCAAACGTTGCCACGGGCAACCACAGAGAAAGGAAGATGTCCGTGCGCACCAAACAACAACAAGTGCACACCAGACATACAAACAAAGTGCATCCACACACGCACACAACTCCCCGGGAACCGCACACATAGCTGTTGTCCGCGGCAACCGCACTGAGGCCAACTACATTATGCCTCAGCTGCGGTTGACACAACAACCACAACCGCGGGCAACTGTATGCGGCTCCCAAGGAGTCACGACCATAACCGTGGCCGTGACACCTAGTTTATGACGAGGCCTGTTCCTTACCATATATTAGGTGCATTCTCCAGCAGCACAGGGGATATTAAGACCAGCGCAGCCCATGCCAGTCTTCATCACCCCAATAGTGTGTATAGGTGCAAAATGACAGTTACAGGTGTGGCTTGCCATTTAGCGATGGGCCACATGCGGCCGCATCTCATACAGGCAGACGTACTTTAAAGTTTATTCAGCAATTTCACTGTTAAAGCACATCTCAAAGATAGATAAGTACATTGTCAGTCATTTGAATACAAAGCAATCACACTTTACCTTGTAGGTTTATCATAAATTCCACATACAGTTGTACATTAAGAGGAAGTGTAATTTCCGAAATGCATCTTGAAAAGCTTTGTCTGTATGCAAATTAGCAAAAGCTATTTTTGAAATATTCTGAATAGCACATACAGTACTATGCATCCATTTTATTTCGAGGACTGATAATATATTAAAGTTAATTTCAATTCAATGATTACAGCTATTTTTTATTTTATTTTTTTCCAGTTTCTGGTGAATTAAGGCAAATTGACAGTCAACTTATTTTATCTTACTTTATGGTACTGAATTTCCATGTGGGCCATCCCAATGTCATTTAATTTAGATCTTTTATTTTCCTCAATTAATAATGCACTTGAGGGATATGGATGCTAAAAGAACTTAATATTACATGTAAGGTCTGTGGGAATGCTGTCAGAGTTGTCAAGTTAATTAACAGATTGTTTTAATTTAAAGCATTGCCATATGTATTAAAAATGGCCTTTAAAGATACAGTATGTACACCATTGTTACTGCTTCTCTTATTGCTTCAGTTCACCTACAATGAACAATTAAGCAATTCTGCGAGCAGTCTTCATTAAAAATGTCCTATTATTTTGTGTATACAACTCCTAGGCCGACCTTTGTGTCTCTAAGTTAACAGACTGCAAACAACCTATTTGTAATATAATAATGTAGTCATACTATATTCCATCTATCCCTACTAAAGTGTGAATATAGGGGCATATTTATTAAGACCAGCGTTTTAGACGCCGGTCTTAACAACCCCGATACCTTGCGCTGGATCCTCCGGAATTATGAAGAGGCGCCGGCCTCTACATAACTTAGATGGATCCTCCACCACTAAATGTAAGAGAGCGTCCTCAAGCAGGCATATAAAATGATAAATGAGATGAGATTGCAAGCTCGCCCCCTTTCCTGTCCACGCCCTCTTTTTTAGACCTAGCGTGAACGGGGAGAAGTCGCAGATTGCGGAGCAAAGGACCTTTGCTCCACAATCTGCTTTATAAATATGCCTAATTTAGGCGTATTTCTGTTTGATAAATGACTCTTTAGGGTCTCTGATCTCTTGGTCTTCATTGTTTCTGACAAAACTATCATGACTGTGCATGAATTGGAAATGTTTGGGGAAGACTTTGTTCGTGGTTATCTGATAAACTGAACAAACAGACAAGTCTGAAATATGTGTGTAAGGTATTGTCCCACTTATTTGACCTGAAAATGAAATGTTTGTGCAAAAGAGTTAGCATTGTCTGTCAATGTTATCTTGGGATTCAGATTTATTGCCGATCTCGGAATTTACTGCTCCAAGTTCCAAAATAATAACAGATAAACAAGATACACACAGTGACCCTTACAGATCGCAGGAGCTGGCTGCATTCAATTAAGGGGGATGAAGCTCTTTTGTTTAAACAGCATAAAGGTTGGAACTTTTCAGCAAAACAGTGAAGGTCATCTACAGAAGGAGGTTTCACGTAGAAATGTTTCCCGATCGAGACTCTGAGAGTCTAAAACAGACTTCCAAGCTGATGTGTAGCTATCAGATGATGTTACCTTAATCAGTGACATAAGTTTTCTTGTTTTTGTATATACTTAACTTAAAGTTTTATAGTCTTTGCATTTACTTTAAGGGGTTGGCACCCTTGTGGTTATTGTTGACCAATGTGTTTGTGAAATAATTATATGGCACTTACTAATATAGTCTTTATTGAAGTTCTGCACTATTGTCTATATTTTATACAATATGATACCTTATTTACAAAGTCTTTTCTGCTGTCCACACAGCTGAGGTCCTGTCCATAAAAAGGATGCCGATGGAGGGTCATGTGACTAGGCAAATCACCTTCATGTGATGTCTCCGCCATTTAAAAACTCTGCATATGTACTAAACTCCCAACAGAAAAAGTGTAGATGACAGATTCAGTGTGTTTGAATGGAGGAGACTCAATTTGCAAGGTCACATGACCCTTCATTAGCAGACATTTTATGGACAACACAAAAGACTTTTAAATAAGGGATCATACCATATTCCCAGTATGTCGCAGTGTTTTTTGTTACAGTATGCTCTACAGCATGCTGAGAATAATACAGCCTTAAGATGGTCTCTCGTACTTGAGAAAATGCCACTACAGTTTTTGCTCCAGCCAACATCAGAACTGGATCCAGCAGGAAGGAGAATAATTAGGCTACTTTCACATCTGCATTTTTGCTGGATCTGTCATGGATCAGCTAAATCATTTCCGTTGGGATAATACAACCGTCTGCATCCGTTATGAATGGATCCGGTTGTATAATCAACTAAAATGACGGATCCAGCACTAAAACCATTGTAAGTCAATAGGAACTGGATCACCTGGGAAGCAATAGGAGGAGGTTCGCAATATACCAGCTTAATGTGGTAAGAGCCTTCGTGGCAAGAAGATTGTTCAGCGCTCAAACAGAAAGGGGAGGGGTAAGAGCACAACCCCGTATAATTCCATACTGTGAGTTCACTCCAAGTAAGTGGACAATCTATGGTAGTATGCTGACATCAATCGCTCCTTCTAAACGTGGCAAGACACCAATAGTAGCGGTTTGCCAGATGTAATCACTGCTTGTTTGCAAACTATTACAGAGTCATTATTGGACACAAGATAACATCTGGATACATGTTGATATGGACTAACCAGAGATTCTTCCTTTTTGAAACATTGAAATAATATCAGGCCACTCCTTTTGTGGTGGATGGGACACTATATATGATGTCTTCTACGATTTATGAACTCAAATAGAGAATGATGGACATGAACTAATATCATAGTAATTATCTGAACCAACAATTAATCTGGTCATCACTGAATATCAAACACTAGTATATAGCTCCGTTTGTGAATTATTGATTTTAAGAATTAATACACAGAGCCAATTAAGTGTCATAATAGTAATATGAATTAAAAATGTTTATATTTTATCACTGCTAATTAATAATGCAGGGTTTATACTTGTTTTTATGTCTAATGACTATGTGACTATATATTCTATTCTATATCAATTTATGTGATTTTGTTTTTATATAAACTTTTTTTTTTTGATATCTCGTATATAGGTATCGTTCAGGTTAATTGTAATCACCTGACATGGAAGACTTTTACTATTTAAGCTCAGGCTTATGTGTCCATTCTTTGTCATGAGTAAGGATAGGTACTATGTGATCCGAAACACGTAGACATGGACTGTATGTTGGTTTTTATTGCACTTTTTTTAAAATAAAAGCTGTCACGTTTTTTGGAACCTGGAGTTTGTTTCTATTTTTGATACTTACTTCCCGCCTGGTTCCCGGTGTTTTCCGTGCTTTCTTTGTCATTATTGCTAGGTGAGCGCAGCTATTCCTTTCTTTATTTTCTTTGTTTGGGAACCTGCATGTTGCTCCCTGTGCCACAGCTTATTATTTTTTACAAGTGCATAGTTTTATACCGACAGAACAATTCACGATGTTTCACACTTCTTTAAGAGTCATTGATGATTGTAATGAAAGACTTAAAGGGGTTGTCTGAGTTATGGAAGAAAAAGATATAGCACTGTAAATCTGACGGTCAGAGATATATAACTAAGGGAAAAAATCCAGCACCTCGATTTTTCGTGCTTAACAATGTTTTATTCCACAAAACCAAATATACAGCGGTGAAAAATCCTCAAGGTACAAGCCCCAATACGGTCTACGCGTTTCGAACCAGATGGTTCTTAATAAATTTCTAAGGAAGTATATAAAGGAGTGAACATAGAAAATCCCTCCCCCCTTAAACTAGCTGGGTGGTGCAAGCCATCCCAGGTGGCTAGCAGAAATTTAAATGTACCAAACAAGTTTAAAATCTAACATGAGCCCCTATGAACAGACATTTCATGACATTAAACCCAGCAAAAATTGAGGAGTAACATAACATTAATAATAAATATATAAATAAGTGAATAAACATGATTATAAGTGAGCTGCTGCCTGAAATGCTCTGCAGAATTTCTCTTTCAGCTCCTGTGCCCAGCATTTGTCTCCTGACTGCTTGCAGCTACACAGTAAACACTTCAGCCCTGAGTCTGTGCAGCTGAAGGGGTTAGGAATCCTGGGAGAGAGCAATAAGCAGCAGCCGGCAGTGCAGGGGGGCGTGGCCAGCACAGTGACGTCTCGTGTACAGATCTCTCAGGCTTTGTGCACGAACATTATCAGAGCAGGGAGAGAAGCTGACATCACATGTCATGTGACCCTCAGTGAAATATGAGAAACCAGCCACTGGAGATAAAGTGAGTTAATTGGAAAGCTGTTACATTTGCCTAGTTAGAAACATAGAAAGAATAAAAAAATAACTTGGACAACCCCTTTAAGAAAATGGATGCGATTTTCAATACGGACAACAAAGACTCACAAGATACTTTGGAGTTAAAGATCCAAATGTCTTCCCTAGAAAAGCTGCCTGTGAAGGAAATACGTACTTGGCGGGACCTTACATCATTACAAAAGTATGTGGAAAAGAGCATGATTCAACGGGGCATCAGACTCCGTAAAAAACCAGTGTACTCGGATGCCTTTGTTACCCAATGGCAAAACATTTTGTCGGACTGTTCGGTCAAGCTAATGGGACTTATTATTACGCATGAGGAGGATATATTATCCAATTTAAGAGAGGAGTTCAGGATCATTCAGAACTCCATTACACCATTCGTCAATCTTGACACGTTCAAAGATACGGATGCTAAATTACAGCAGAATCTAAATAAAATAAAGGAAGGTCTCATCATCATCAAAAATTTAATCAGGATCTTCAGGATTATAAAAGTCATTCTGTTTATACCTGGTCTGATATTAAAGCTAACACCCCACGTTCTATTTTGAAAAAGATGCATCGTGGCAAGAAAACAAGGGCCACTAAGGTGGTTTTCAGCTCAACAGAACCAGATTCTTCTGATTCCACACCTGAGTTGTCATCTGGAGGCCTAATTGATCAAGGTTTGGCTCACATAGCGGTACCGCTGATGGCAATATGTCTATGAACAGATCTACAAAAAACACGGTGGCAGGCGAAAACACGCCAAGAAGCGGCCGCTACCTCTCCCGGAACAAGAAATTGTGAGTAATCTACAAGTGGTGAATCTTTCTTTTAAGATATTAACACAGCCACAGATTGATGTTCTGGCCAGGGGTCTTTCTTTTTCGCCAATTTGCCATTTTGACATTTACAACACGATTATAGATGTCAACAGATTAGCTCGGAATCTTACATTGAAAAAACATTTCTCTAATCCTGATACTCTTGATGAAGATCCTGTGCCTCCATCTAATCCATCCTCATCGTCCCCATTACCATCTACTGCTTCGTTTTCTTTTCAGGAACTTACGAATTTGTCTTACATGCAACATTCCTGTCCCACTCAAAAAGAAACCCATATGAATGATTTTTCACATAATTTTGCTACTTATAATCATGATTTCTATCCTATTCAGTCACGTTAGACTGCATTTGATCAATTTCAGGAATTAGTAGAGCAGGACTTGTTTGCCCTTAATACTGCAATTTATTCGGCTGGTGTGCATAACTCCACTAACAATTTGACATATAAAGAGCGTTCTGCTTTAAAGGAATTGGAAGACATGGGAGACATTAATATTAGGCAGGCTGATAAGGGGGGATCAGTAGAGGTTATGGACCAGTTCATTTATAAATCTCAAAATCTTTTGATGTTACATGATACTGGTACATATCTTGAACTGGACAATAACCCTAATCCCCTCTATCAGCAAAACTTGTTATCTCTCTAATCTCTGGGTCTCCAAAAAGGATTTATGAGCCAGAGGCAGGTGGATTTTATTTATGTTTTACATCCTGTCATTCCTGTCTTCCATTCCTTACCGAAAAGTCACAAAGGAAGTTTCCCTCCTCCTATGGGTCAGATTGTGGCAGGCATTGGCTCATTCACAGAGACTTTCTGCATGGGTTGACAGTATATTACAACCTCTGGTCCAGTCCATTCCTGGCTTCCTATTAGACACTAGAGCTGTTTTACTGGCATTTTATAATTTTGCATGGAGGTCGGAATACACTTGGATCACAGCTGATGTTACCTCTTTGTATACTGCCATCCCTCATGATTTGGTCATTGTTTCACTTAAATGGTTCTTGACTATTTATACAGATTTCTATCTTGCCTTTAAGGACTTTATTTGTCAATTGGTTTTGTTTTTATTAAAACATAATGTGTTCATGTTTAACCATCGCTTTTTTCTGCAACTCACGGGGGTGTCCATGGGGGCGAAATTCTCGCCCTCTATGGATAATATTTATATAACATGGTGGGAGAATCACCATTTATTTTCATTGAGCAATTCCTGGGTGGCCTCCTTGGAGTGGTACAGTCGCTACATCGACAACCTGCTCTTTGTGCGGCCGGGCGATTGGTCAGCTGTGCAGCTCTTTTGAGACTTCCTTAATAGGAATGAGTGCTGTCTAAAATGTACCATTAATTGTGATGCTTCCACCATCTCATTCCTAGATCTTTCCCTCGTAGGTGATATCAGTAAATCTGCTGTGTTAGCTCAAACCTTCCGCATGGAAAGCGCTGGCAACACCACGCTTCTTGCTACATCATGTCACCCCTCCCATGTGGTTCACAATATACCTAAAGGTGAGCTCATTCGAGCGAGGCGCAATTGCTCGAATGATGGAGCTTTTTTGAAGGAGATGGATACTGTTGTCAGTCGACTTTCCATGCACAAATATCCCAGCCGGGTACTGGAACAAATAAAAAAATGCGCACTTGAAAAAATCTCGGGCCGACTTGGTGTTTCCTAAGACTGCTATAAATTGGCAATAAAATGTTTTGCCATTGTGCGCTGACTTTAGCGCATAGAGTCAGCCCCAGTTTGTTTTCTGATGTCAACCGTGGTCAGCCTACTTGGTTAAGACACAAGAGCAGTTATAAGTGTGGACATCGGATTTGCACTTGTTGCAGGCTTATTTAAATGGAAGTTCACATTTTTTCTATAGCAAACCAGCAATCTTATGTGGTATATTGCATTACCTGCTCCTTGTGTCATCTCCAATATGTAGGCTGTACCACAAACAGTCTGAAGGTGAGAATTCACAAACATCTCTCAAACATTCCTCATGCCAAAACCAGAAATGTTTCTGCAGTTAGTCTACAATATGCTGTTATCCATGAGGGAGATGTCTCAGGCCTACAGGTGCAGAGGCTAGAGCGGGTTAATCCCCCCACTCGGGGTGGAGACCATAGGAGATTACTTTTGAATAGGGAATCCTTTTGGATTTTCCGTATGGGCTCTTGTATTCCTAAAGGATTAAATCACAAACACAATCTCATTTTACACTGCTAATTCTTAATTCATTTTTCTTTCTTCTTTTTCTTTTTTGTTTTTAAGTTGTATCCTCTGATAGTGTCTTATGTGCACTGATGTTTTGGATCTTAAAAACATGTATAGAGGTTTAGTTCAGGTTAATTGTGATCACCTGACATTGAAGGTTTTTACTATGACCAGATGCTGGGTTTCATCCCTGGTGATGCTCTGCCAGGCCTCTACTGCAACTATGTTCAGTTCCTGCTTGTTCTTGTGGCATTTCCCCTTCAGTTTTGTCTTCAGCAAGTGAAATGCATGCTCAATCGGATTCAGGTCAGATGATTGACTTGGCCATTGCATAACATTCCACTTCTTTCCCTTACAAAAACTCATTGGTTGCTTTTGCAGTATGCTTTGGGTCATTGTCCATCTGCACTGTTAAGCGCCGTCCAATGAGTTCTGAAGCATTTGGCTGAATATGAGCTGATAATATTGCCCGAAAGACTTCAGAATTCATCCTGCTGCTTTTGTCAGCAGTCACATCATCAATAAATACAAAAGAACCAGTTCCATTGGCAGCCATACATGCCCACGCCATGACACTACCACCACCATGCTTCACTGATGAGGTGATATGCTTAGTATCATGAGCAGTTCTGCACTTTCAGACATCACTCACTAAATTTCATCAGTGTGTCTTTGGGGCATGAGAGAAAACCCACACAAACAGAAGGAGAATATACGCACTCCATACAGTTGCTGCCCTAGATCTGATTAAAACATAGGTCTTCAGTTCTGTAAGGCATCAATGCTAACCACTGAATCACCATATATTCAGTGGATTGTGCTTTGTACTGAAGTTCATAGCCAGTCAAGTGATGCCAATACCATAAAGTAATAACAGGCATAACCCAATGAATAGGATAACGCTGTTACTAGAAAATTCTTATTTTTTTTTATATCAAACACTTTAAAGATATAGATCTGCTGCATGAAAACTGCATGTAGTTTGTGGTAATAATCCAAGTCAAGTGACAATAAGTGAAAATAATAGCTAATGCACATAGCACAGATAATTTAGAAAATTAAGCATGCCCAGCCAGGGCTGGGCAGAGGGGCAATTACCCACTGACTCAAACATCAACATGCAGAATTTGAAAAAATAAGCAGCTGTCAGATGCCTGTCTTTTCTGTCTCAGCACTTCCTCACTCTTCCTCCTCCCCTCTTCATAGACTTATATTGACATGAGTGACCTGATCTCTGGCTCCATGTGTCTCCTGGTTAAAGAAAGGGCTAGGCATGTTAAAAATCAAATTCTCCTGAACCTTGTAGTCTTTAACAGCAAAAACTGAGGGACAGTGACTTGCATACTAGATGTTTGTCAAGTGGCCTTCACCAGCCTTGATCTGTCCCTGATGACACCATTTCCAACTGTCCTCACTTTATTGAATAATTGGTGGTCATGTCTACTAATCCTTTGACAAATGGTATAGATTACAAATGTAAACCATCCTAAAAAAAAGACACAACATGACACACCCCATTGCGCCTGCTTACAATTTTATGCAAAGTATACAATAAAGAGGAAAATTTGCTTATTGCTTCCTTTAAACTCCCACAACTCTATACATTTTCCTACAGCCATAGGGGAGCTGTCACAGTGAAGAAGAAAGTCAATGAACTGTGTACTATACAAAAAGGTCTCAAGCACGACTGCAATAAAGATGCCATGAACTTCATTAACCACAAAACCGGAAAGCCTGAGAGTTATAATAAAATTCTAGCAAGCAAAAGACACCCCTGAGTTTTAAACAAGCACAAAAGCGATTTTAACCAAAGCAGCTCATTTTCACTCCACACAGCGCCCTGCAATCCCACTGTGCATCCACTGCCCTAAATTGCTTGGAAAAACATCTCAGAGGATGGCAAAGAGCTTGAAAAACAAAAGTTCATCTCGGAGACAACTAATCATTACAAATGAATTGCTTTAAACACGCATTAGCGCAGCATGAGATCGACAAACCTAAACAAGGAGATGTGAACATCAGCTATGTACGAAGAGCATGACAAACCTTCTTCCATCATTTTCCATATTCCCAGTATGTCGCAGTGTTTTTTTTTGTTTTTTTTTACAGTATGCTCTACAGCTCGCTGAGAATAATACACCCTTAAGATGGTTTCTCGTATTTGAGAAAATGCCACTACAGTTTTTGCTCCAGTCTTTTGAGCCAACACCAGAATAATTAGGCTACTATCTGTCATGGATCTGTCATGGATCAGCTAAAATATTTCTGTTACGATAATACAACCATCTGAATCCATTATGAACGTACCCGGTTGTATTATCTCTAAAAGGACCAAGAAGGATCCAGTACTAAACCCATTGTAAGTCATTAGAAGCTGGATCCGTTTTCTTTTGTGTCTGGGAAAACGGATCCGGCACCATTGACTTCCATTGTGTTTCATGCAAGATCCGTCTTGTTCCGTATCCCATGACGCACTCAAAAATGCTGCTTGCAGCGCTTTCGTGTGCGTCATACGAATGCAACAAAACGAAATGCATTCTGGTGCACTCCGTTCCATTTAGTTCAGTTTTGTCCGCATTGACAATGAATAGGGACAAAACTGAAGCGTTTTCCTTCAGTTTTGAGATCCTATGACGGATCTCAATGTCGGAAAGGAAAAGCAGATGTGAAAGTAGCCTTAGTCCTTCTCTTTTGTTTTCCATTTCTTTTCAATCCACTTTTGGCTTTGGGTAAATAGAATGCATGAAAAACTGGTAAACAAAACTTTGTGTGTGAAAAAGCCTTTACTGACCCATATATTATCAATAGAGATGAGCGAATCGGTTCTTCTGAATCAAAATTTTAAGTGAAATTTTCAAAAACTTTGGATTCATCCGAATCAGAATTTATTGAGATTTAATTGAGATGAATTGTTTTGATAGAAAGAGACTTTTCCAGGTATTCAAAGTACTGTCGATTGGGATGAATCAATTTGTACCCAAATCAAATTGCACTGTGGCAGTGACCCATATCAACAACACATGACAGCAGCAGCCAATCTCCTGGCTGGGAGAGCTGAAGAAGCAGTGCTGGATCTACTAGGTAAGCACTGCTCACTTTTTTTTTTATTGCAACCCCTTTAAGTTTTGCTTACGTAATATGCAGATATTCCTGGACCACTTGGGTGCTCTTTGGATGATCAGTTCTTTCTACTAGAAGTTTTTGAATGAATTTCCAGCAGGTCTGATTGTGTGTTACTTGGGGAGGTGTTTCTACACAGTCTGACACTATCCAATCACTGCTACCAGCATCAGACTCTAGAAGGGCACACACCCAACTGGTAACACCCCTCTGGAACCTCATTGCAAAGTGCTGGCAATTCACTCATATCCACTAGCAGGATTACTAAAGGAATGCCACGTCATTGAATCATAAGAATAGATGCTCTAGAAATATTACATGGGGAATACAGGTAGTTACTAAAACAGATATGTCAGGAAAGGTGACAGATCATCCTTAAGGCCCAAACTAAGCTATTTCCTGAATTATTTAAACATTGTATATACCAAAATCTCTACTACCAAACATTGACTTAAGTATGTACAGTAAGTGTCTTCCAAAATGGTGGCTTAGTAAGATATTGAAGGATGTAGATTCTGATATATAGCTTGCATTCTGGTGCATGCAATAAGGCATCAACATATTCCAGAGCATCATACATAAAACATCACTCCCACCAGTCTATGACACCAGAGGGGCTCACAATGCAATGCCCTCATCTCAAGCACACACATACATACTACAAATAATTTTGTTGGAAACCCAGTGATTATTTTTGTCTGTGAAACTGGCAAACTAATGGGAAACCCATACAAATATAAAAAAAATCCAACAAACTCCATGGAGAGAATTCTGATGTCAAAAAGAATGCAGTTTTTTTTGGGGGGGGAGACAAACAAGGAGTTATCCCATGATTGGTGGAAAAAAAATCTGACATCAGACATCATATAGTACATGACAATCTCTTGCTAACAAAGCTAGACCCAGCCCTGTACCTCATATGGATCCAGAGATCTCCCCATTTATTTTTCCAATTGCTTAGCTAAATAATTTTAAACTCTTGCGGCCCAGGTGTGTGCCCTTTCTCAGGGAACATGTCCTTTCTGCTATAGCCTTCTCCCTTTCACAGGTCAGGTAGTATGTCCTTTCTGCTGCCACTCACTCCCTGTGACTCACAGTTTCTAAATGAAAATAAAGCCGTTGAAGAATGGAACTGAGCATGCCTGTCCACCACAGTGAGGTGGACAGAGAACTAAAAAAAAAAAAAACAGCAGGTGGCGCTATGCAGATGCAAGTTATTGAATAACTACTGGCTATACTATATTTTTAACTACATGTCATTGCAAAAGTGTTCATAATCAGATCCAGGTGTTGATTTGGAAAAAATGTAGAATATGTTTCATGGGACGACCCCTTTAAGGGAATGTAAACATTATTTTTATTTTCCTAATTGTTTCTATGCGTTTTTGGGGAGGTAGATAGGTAGAAAATATCAGTGTAGATAAAGAAAATGTGTAATCCTCATGGTAAATGTAGAGTTTCATCCAGTTACGTCATTATGAAAAGGAGCTCTGCACTTTAATTAATAAGCCTTTCTTAACTTTCCCTGACAGGTTATTTCACAGTCTAACAATTCGAACAATGCAACAGCCGCAGTGCACATTCAATTCCCAGGGCTGCCAGCTCTGTCAATAGGTAGAACAAAGATGCTTCATCATTAGAAAATACTGTTTCCAGCCCCTCAGGACTTACCAAAACATTTTATTGAATGCTGACCAAAGATTTCCCTAGAAACACGGGAAAACGGGATCTTTTGTACTGACAGAAATCTGCTATTAAGCTTATGTCCTCGGAAAATAAGACAGAAGACACACTTTTCTAACTTAAATGGAAACTAAAAAAGTTGAAATTGTCGACAGATAAGAAATAGTTTCTGTTATTTTCTCTGCACCTTCAAAGAGCAAAATTCTCTAAAATGGTACAAACCTCATGATGGGTGGAAAGTGGAAAAATTGGACATTGGAAATTACAGACTGGATCGATTAGGGTATACACTGGTAGCAAAAAGGAAACTGTAAGTAGTTTCTTATTGTTCTGAAAAACTCAAAGACATTTTAGAAAAATTGCCAGTAATAACCAGCAATCATTATTATGGGCTTCTTGGCATGGCTAAGAGACTAGAAAGTGTTCTTTTACTAGCTTTTTTTTTTTATACCTTTGAATTTTATGTTTATGATTATATGATGATATGAAGTGAGTATAACAAGATTGTATGTAAAGCATAAAATGTTTATACTGGTTACATTTTTCTACTAGATAATGTATAGCTAAATTTATTTAAAGTTTTTGCATACCCATGTGCAGTTCCTGTGTCGCTTACCTCCCCTCAAAGTTAAGACATTTGAACTCCTTCTTCCTAAGTCACAGAAAGCTATTGCCATTGCCACGTTATACTATAGATACAGTAGAGTTGCAATTCAGTCACCGGTCACTGTTTCTACAATTCTAATAGCTGATATTTTACTTCCTCTCCCCTCTTTCCTTCTATCTATCTACAGATATGTCTTTGCAAACTTTTCCTCCTCTCTACAAAATGATCCGCTTTAAAAAAAACAAAAAAAAAAAACATGATTTTGGCACACTCTATTGGATGTTCTTTTATGCTCTATGTAAGGCTGTAGCAGGTTAACACACATGCTTTATGAGACATATTATCTAAACTAAATGCAACTAAATGTGTTAAGCAATTGCGTTTCAATGGCTTTTGTTTCAAGATAACGCGATGAGTTAAGAAATTTGAGTTAAGAGTGTGAGTGTTACCCCTGCTACATCTGTATCTATGTATGACCTTAAGTGCTTGTAATGTGTATTGCAGCTTGTCACTAGTTTTACTAGTCTGTTGCAATAAAGTATTGAATTTGTATTGTGAGCAATTGGAGTTCTTAAAGGGCTTTTCCACTCCTTGTATATTGATGGCCTATCCTGAGAATAGGCCATCAATATCTGAAGGGCAGGGCTCTGATCCCCCACACTCCCGCCAAGCAACCATAGTCGGTGCCGAAACTATGCAGCTCAATCCATTTTGCATCAGAATACTCCAAGATTTCCCAGTGTTTGTCCACGCCAACACAATCCCAGAACACGAGAGCTTGGTGATTGCTTCTCTTGCCCTCATCTCCCATTTCTTGTCTGATGCTTTGACAATTCACTATTCCCTATTATCTAAAGGGGGTATAGACATGCGTTGGTAAAATACTTGCTTGGCCAAAAGTAATTTCCAAATAATTCCAGCATAAACATGCAACATTGATATGGCCACTTGCAGCTGAAGTTAAAAAGGTTGTCTCACTTCAGTAAATGGCTTCTATCATGTAGACTAAGTTAATACAAAGCAATTACTGTTGTATTGTGATTGTCCATATTGCCTCCTTTGCTGGCTTGATTTATTTTTCCATCTTATCATACACTGTTCGTTTCTAGAGGTTATGGCCACTGTTGCCACACAGATACAAGGTGTCCTGGACAGGAGCTGCTGTGCATGTGTGCTCCCACAGTCCTGACCCACCACAGAGGCCGATGCTTTTTCCTATAGTGTATCCTATAGTGTCCTTGGATACGTGCAGTGTATAATGTGATGGGAAAATGAATCAAGCCAGCAAAAGGAGGCAATATGGACAATCACAATACATTAGTAAGTGCCTTGTATTAACTTTCTCTACGTGATAAATGCCATTTGCTAAAAATAGGTCATCAATATAAAAATGTGGACAACCCCTTTAAGATCAGAATCCTTCAACCTGAGCGGTGTTCTTTCTCCATAAGCTCTATAACAGCTACATAGTTTGACCCTGTATTATGCTTATGTATGGTATGGTTGCCCATGGCATAGGTGCCTTTATATTTGTATGGCCAAGCACAGTTTTTAAATTTTACATCCTCTCCATAATGGAAAAGTGCTGTATATCACATATTTTTGATTGAATCCACTTTTTATTTAGGTTAGACTATAATAACATTTCAAATTAAAATGTTGATGTTAGGAAATACTAAAGTTACCATCCAGACCACAGCCAGTGAACCCTAAAACTGCCTTTCAAAACCAATCCTCATGATAAGAAGCTGAGGCTACCCCTAGGTTCTTCATCAGGGCCTGCCATGATGCCTGATAGACTTTGCTGCTAAGGATCCAGGTAATGTACAGTACAGACCAAAAGTTTGGACACACCTTCTCATTCAAAGAGTTTTCTTTATTTTCATGACTATGAAAATTGTAGATTCACACTGAAGGCATCAAAACTATGAATTAACACATATGGAATTATATACATAGCAAAAAAGTGTGAAACAACTGAAAATATGTCATATTCTAGGTTCTTCAAAGTAGCCACCTTTTGCTTTGATTACTGCTTTGCATACTCTTGGCATTCTCTTGATGAGCTTCAAGAGGTAGTCACCTGAAATGGTTTCCACTTCACAGGTGTGCCCTGTCAGGTTTAATAAGTGGGATTTCTTGCCTTATAAATGGTGTTGGGACCACCAGTTGCGTTGTGGAGAAGTCAGGTGGATACACAGCTGATAGTCCTACTGAATAGACTGTTAGAATTTGTATTATGGCAAGAATAAAGCAGCTAAGTAAAGAAAAACTAGTGGTCATCATTACTTTAAGAAATGAAGGTCAGTCAGTCTGAAAAAGTGGGAAAACTTTGAAAGTGTCCCCAAGTGCAGTCACAAAAACCATCAAGCGCTACAAAGAAACTGGCTCACATGCGGACCGCCCCAGGAAAGGAAGACCAAGAGTCACCTCTGCTGCGGAGGATAAGTTCATCCGAGTCACCAGCCTCAGAAATCGCAGGTTAACAGCAGCTCAGAATAGAGACCAGGTCAATGCCACACAGAGTTCTAGCAGCAGACACATCTCTAGAACAACTGTTAAGAGGAGACTGTGTGAATCAGGCCTTCATGGTAGAATATCTGCTAGGAAACCACTGCTAAGGACAGGCAACAAGCAGAAGAGACTTGTTTGGGCTAAAGAATACAAGGAATGGACATTAGACCAGTGGAAATCTGTGCTTTGGTCTGATGAGTCCAAATTTGAGATCTTTGGTTCCAACCACCGTGTCTTTGTGCGACGCAGAAAAGGTGAACGGATGGACATGTAGTGTGGGGGTGTTTTGCTGGTTACACTGATGGGGATTTATTCAAAATTGAAGGCATACTGAACCAGCACGGCTACCACAGCATCTTGCAGCGTCATGCTATTCCATCCGGTTTGCATTTAGTTGGACCATAATTTATTTTTCAACAGGACAATGACCCCAAACATACCTCCAGGCTGTGTAAGGGCTATATGACCTTGAAGGAGAGTGATGGGGTGCTGCGCCAGATGACCTGGCCTCCACAGTCACCGGACCTGAACCCAATCGAGATGGTTTGGGGTGAGCTGCAGTGTTGATCACGAATATTCGAATTGCGAATTTTAATCGCGAATATCGGCACTTCGAGAATTCGCGAATATTTCGAAAATCGCTAAATATATTCGTAATTGCGAATATTCGATTTTTGGGAAAATACCAGTTCATGCGAATTTTTATGCGAAAATTTGTATGCGAATTCTTGCGAATTTTCTCAATCAAGAAAATAATACCTGGAGATCATGAATTCGCGAATTCTCGAATATATGGCGAATATTCGCCCAAATATTCACGAAATATTGCGAATTCGAATATTGCCCCTGCCGCTCATCACTAGTGAGCTGTACCGCAGAGTGAAGGCAAAAAGGCCAACAAGTGCTAAGCATCTCTGGGAACTCCTTCAAGACTGTTGGAAGACCATTTCAGGTGACTACCTCTTGAAGCTCATCAAGAGAATGCCAAGAGGATGTAAAGCAGTAATCAAAGGAAAAGGTGGCTACTTTGAAGAACCTAGAATATGACATATTTTCTGTTGTTTTACACTTTTTTGTTATGTATATAATTCTACATGTGTTAATTCATAGTTTTGATGCCTTCAGTGTGAATCTACAATTTTCATAGTCATGAAAATAAAGAAAACTCTTTGAATGAGAAGGTGTGTCCAAACTTTTGGTCTGTACTGTATGTCTGCAGAGTTGATAACTGCAAACTGGTGTGGGAACAGTAGCAGACCTCCTGAATGACCAAAAGAGGTAGACACAGTCAATTCAGTACACAACAGGATAATCCAGGGGCTAGCCAAGGTCAGTTATCAGGAGAGTCAATATAAGCAGAAACAGCAGCCACAAGGTAAATCCAGAAACAAGCCAGTACTCATTAAATCAGAAAAGCCAGTAGATAATTGCACAACATTGAGTCTTGATACAAACCAATCCACGGGCAAGTCAATCAGGAATACACAGTCTCCTGCCTAGCTCTCTGATTGCACACAAAGTCAGAAGCCTGATTGGCTTGGCTTTCAATCTCACTGACAGGTTGACCAGCCGAGACTTGGCTCGTTGGCATCACAACCCTCCTAGCACAGCAATGTATAGTGGTTTGGCAGATGAATTCCTGACAGTTGCTTTTTGGAAATAGTGACGTGATAAATGGAAACAGATGAACAATGTTCTGAGGTGGCATTATGTACTAAGTGACTATATTTTGCTTCCATGAATTTTATTTTGCCTCTTTCATGTAAACAGAAATTTAGATAATGTCTCTAGAAGAATTAATAAAACCATAAAATATATAACTGGAAAGAAGCATTTCAAGTGTAATTATTAGCTGTCACATTTTTTTTTTATTGAAGAACAATGGCATTTCACAGTTATTTAACATTTATTATAATGTATTAACCGACTCATAAAAGTCCAACATTTAGATAATCTATCAGGTCTTTCCAAATAATAACCGTGCCAAATCATGATGCTCCCCTCCACCTTACTTCACTGCATCATTGAAGGACACCACAAAGGAATTTGCTGATGTCCAAATATCAACATTGTGGAACATCTCAAATTTGCGAAAGACCACCTAGACATTCCACAATGCTTCTGCTATAATGTTCTTTGGACAGATGAAACTAAATAGTTTTTTAGCCAAAATGGACAGTGCTATATTTGGAGAAAAAAGAGCACTGCACACAGACACCAAAATCTCGTTCCAACTGTGAAGCATCATGGTTTGACACAATTTTGTTACCTCAGGGTCTTGATGCCTTGCAATCTTTAAAGGAACAATACATTTCTAATGCAGCAAAACATTTTACAGGAGAATGTATGACCTCAAGCTCAAGAGACATTGAGTGATACAGCAAGACATTGGCCAAAAGTACACAAGTAAAAAAGCTAAAGAATGGTTGAAAAAGAAGAATGATGTCTTGAAACTGCAGAGGGATGTTGACATAAGGCATCCCAGAAATAGTGATGAAATAAAACACATTAGCAGGGAGGAATAGTCCAAGGTTCCTCCTCAATGTTATGCCAAGATAATTTTTAGCTACAGGAAACATTTGGGAAAGGTCATTTAATTCAAGGGTCCACTTAATTTTTCGCCCTGCACTGTGGATGGGTACTCAGAGTGCTTAGAAAGAGACACAAACTTTACATATTTTTGTATGTTAGTTTAGGTTGTGTTTGTCTAGAGCTGTAAGTTAGATAACAATCAATATTTTATTTTATTTATTACTGAACAACCCCTTTAAAAAAAATCATAGACTAACCTCACCCCACCTTCATGCTCCTCACCTCCAGACTTGTATAATCCATGATAACACAAATGACCAAAAAAACTATTGTAATTCCCTTCCTAAAGTTTAATTAAACCCCCTTGCAAAGATAAAAGCAGATATGGAGCTGTGTGGTGTTTATGGTCTATCTAAACACAAATAAGAAATGCGTTAAAATTCCAATAAACTGCAATGCAAAGACAGCCAATTTATATCAACTGCGCTCGGCATGGGGCTCCCCATTAATCTAGCACAGCAGTTATGGAAGTAGAATGTAGCCCTTTGAGGTTTTATTACGTTTTTTTTTCTATTAAGATGGTCATATTTTATAAGGGATCGATTTTACCAAATTAAAGCATTCTCACTGCGCAAAACCTAGCTGAACAATCTATAATTTTCCACAGAAAATCAGCATTAATCTTTTTTTTTTTTCATTTTTATTTCTTTTTACCTTTTTGTTAAAGTAAGCAGATTCAGCTTTTCACAGCTCATCAGAATATTAGTAAATACTGTGAAAGCCATTTTCCCTTGGCCCCCATATTAGCATACCCTATACAGTTTGATATTACACTTGACTGGAAAGACACTGAAACCTTTTTTTTTTCATATATCCACTTGAAATATGCAAGATGGTTCACCATAAGGTGAGCTTAAGAAGATTAATAAAATATTACTGCTGTGTTACAAGTGGCTTTTGGAAAGGATCACAGGACTAACAAGGCTTTGGGAAGCATTACATCCACATTATCTTGTTCTGCTAATTTGACTTAAAGCAGTTGGAGGCCAAAAACCAAATGAAGTCCATTGGGGGCATAGTTTTTAAAGTGCACTTGCTATCCATTTGACGTAAAGCAAAATTCTACTTGATTTTTGGTAAAGCTTCTACAGATGATTACATGGAACATAGTCTTGCCATTTATTAAGGCATATAGAAATACATGTTGTGCCTGATTTTAAAGAGGCATTCTAGTTTTGTGATATTGATGACATATCCTTAGGATATCTTCTATTTCCGATCCGTGGAGGTACTATATGGCACTATTTTGGCATTGTGTGACATTATTTGGCAACATATGTTATTTCTATGTTTTCTACAGAATATACATGACCTTACATATATATATAATATTTACACAAATTTTAAAATGTGTTAGATGATTTAATGTTTAGGACAAAAGCAGGAACATGAAAAAAAAAAATACAGCAGGTTTTTAAGATAGCAAGAGCTTTTAAAGTCTATTTTTTTTATATATCCTTTGCCTGTCATAGTCCTATAGCTATGAACTAGCCAAGAAAAAAAAGTCATTCATTTATAAGGTCTAAATGTAAGTAATGCATTATCAGTAACATAAGTGAAAGCAAATATCTCTTGGCTGCATTGATGCTACATAGTAATACATTTGGACCATGTCGCTACTGACCCTAGTACATTTCATCTAATGCTTAGCTGTAAAAGAACTTTAAGAGGTTGGCCTTCAATGCTTCCATACATTATATTATTATGTCAAGTGAACAATATGTTGCAGTAAATTGTTTTATTTTGCCATTGCCATTTAAACTCAGCTGCCTGCCTTCAGTAAAAGGGCATAATGGAAAAGACTGGTGAATACTATGCTAATTGCTTTGAGAATTCTGCAGCTATTGAGATTAACTGCCAAAACTTTATCAGCATTCATATATAATTTCCTAATTCAGAGTTTTTAAGCCATTTACTGTTCAAATCATTTAGTAGCTATAGTGATTATTTATTCAGTGCTTAAGCTGATATAGACCTGATTGCTGTAATACTTTAGTAGCTCTACAGCTTAATGCTCTAATACTTTAGATCCTTTTTCTTAAATATTTTGCAGCCGAAGTGTTTTTTTTTATGTTTTCCTCAAGTAACCCAATTCTGAATTTAATAACTATTTCCTCACCTGTATTAAACAACAGAGGAAGACACAAAATTGGGTAGCCGATTCTAGAGGAGTTACTTGAAGCTCCTGGTCCGCAGTGCAAAATATGTATCAAGACCTCGCACCACATGCCTTTATAAAATGTTCTTTTTGTGACAGATGGGCCAGTGGACCCCCATGCCTATGGGCTAACTGATACCTATGCCTATTCTATAAAATCAATAATTTTTTTTTTTGTAAGAATCAAAATTACTTGAGATTCGATTTGAGAATCTGGAGATTTAGGAAAGAGAGGCATTTAACACATTTTTGCTTCGGGTAAAATGGATTGGCACCTGAATCGAATTTCTTGGCCGATTCAGATGAATTGGATCCAAAATGAATTTTAGGAAATTTGCTTATGTTTACTTTGCACTTCTTCTAGATACAATACAAAAACCAAAGCTAGACCAGTATCTCCAAACAAGTTGAAATGGGTTGATGGGCCTAACACAATTTTGATCAAAAATATGCTCAAAAACTTTCTAATTTTCTTGCACAGTAAGTATAGCAGCAATGCAATTCAAATTAACTAATGTTTCCAGTGTTTGCACATGGAACAGTGTGCTACTACATACAGTGTTTGCTTTTGCACATATTCTAGAAACAACTCAGGCAGAATCTGTTAGTGGGGTACTGATTCTTCATATTTCAGGCATGAACCTACATTCCTTGGATGTCAGTAAAATAGCACATTGGATTGAAGTTGTGGTTGAAAAATGAGGCATAGTGGTGTTTAATTGAATTGACCCTCTATTTTAGATGGAAATCCACTTTCACATTTCACACTTTCACATTTCATTTCTTGACACACTTGGGTGTTAGATTCATGTATTTTCTTAAATGGCTTTTCCACTTTTTATATACTGAGGACCTACTTGCAGGATAGGACATCAAGATTAGATCAGTGGGTGCCCTAACCTGCCACTTCCACTGATCAGCTGCTTGAGGCAATCGCTAGAACCAGAAACATTACAGAGGTAGGATATGTCTTTTGTGAAGTGCCCATGTTGGTGTACTGTAGCTCAGCTACAATTCACTTGATTGGTCATCAGTATCTCAAAGGTGGAAAAACCCTTTAAGGGCTTTGTTTAATTCTTCATATTCAATCATACTAGAGAACACTTGGCTTCCAGAGTTGCAACCTCATGTAAAGTTTTTAAAAATGTAATCTTACGTCTCAAAGGCTACTTTTACACTTGCAATGTTGTTTTCAGGTATTGAGATCCGGCAGAGAATCTCAATACTTGAAAAAAAATGTTTCTGTTTAGTCCTCATGCATTCTGAATGGAAAGAGATCCGTTCAGGATATCTTCCTTTCCGTCAGTATTCCGGTTTTGTGTCCAGTCATAAAAGTAGGAAAAAAATGGATCCGGCACGGAAAACAATGTGAGGCAATGATGACTGATTATTTTTTTATGGAGCCGAAAAAATGGACCCGTCACCCATTGACTTTTAATGTATTTAGTGATGGATCAATTTTTTTCCCATTTTGATTTCACACAACTGCATCCTAACAGAACAGATGCATCTTGATCTGCAAAATCAAAACTGATCCTTTTAATTCCGTTACTGAGATCCTCTGCCAGGTCTCAAAACTGGAATTAACAATGCAAGTGTGAAAGTAGACTAAAGCACATTACCATTTGTCCTGCTATTTCTCACGAACTCACAGTTTTACTTCCATGTTCGAGTCTTGAACATTACTAAGCAATTTGTATTAAAACTGTAGTTTTGAAGTTGTTTTTGGTCACAGCAGTTGCTAGTGAATGTACCCATTAAATTTAGACATAAATCAGTTAAAATAAAACTATGATCCCCCAAATTTATACTCCAATATGCCCTGCTTTCTCATTATCCTGTGTCTGAACTTTAGCATTCAATACATTTGCTTGCCTGATATAGTCTTGTTGCTATATGAAGGAAAAGCTGTGCTCACAGCTACTGAAGATCCCTATTGTTAATCATTTTTAAATGTAACATTTAGTCATTAAAGTAAATATGAAGATCATTCTTTCATTTAGAAGTTACAGAGATTCTGGAAAACACTTATTTTTTTAGATGACTGTTGGCACTAAGAAAATGCAGTGGCCCTATCAACCTAACTTCTGATTTCCTTTTTGACCTACAAGAATATTATTATGTTGGTATTCATAATTAGTTTGATTCATGAGAAAATTAATGACTATATATGACTAAGGAGCCTATGAATTTAATCACTGTCAACACGAGGAGTCAGGAACCAGTGTTAATCAGTGACCTTTGTCTTCTTCGGTAAAATAGAACTTTCTATGTAAATTACATTTTTGCATATAGTAAAACACCACATTGGAACTGTATTATTAAAAAGCGTAGCTTGCTTTGCACATTTATTATTGGATAATGATATGGTAAGCACACTTTTTTCGGGAATATCAGACTGAAATATGGGTTATATTCAAAACACAGCTCAACACAGATCAACAATACTTGCGTGCATAAGGTCTATGGAACCTGTATGATAATCGTATGAAGACTATTTAAACATAACAGAACAACAGCAGAAAAAAACACATGGTCCATCTAGTCGACTCATATTATTTCATTTATATTTTATCTTAGGATAGATTTATATTTATTCCAGGCATTATTAACATTGACTTACTGTTGATTTTCCAAACACATCTGCAGGAAGCTTCTTTCAAACTTCTACCACTCTTCAAATGTTTTTTGACAGTGCTTTTGATCTCCTCCAACTAATTTCAGATTGTATCTAGAGATGATTCCAACTAACCCAAATTCATTTGAAAAATTCAAGTTGAATTTTGATTCTTAAGAACCGATTTGCCCTTCACTAATTGTGTCCCCTAGTTCTTGCATCCAGTTTGTTATTAAAAATACTGAACCTTATTTAAACCTTTAACATATTTAAATATTTCACTTATGTCTCCCCTTTCCCTTCTTTCTTCCTGACTACAGAAAATAAGTTCTTTAAGTCTGTATTGATAAGTTATATGCTTAGGAACCTCCCTCAGCCTTGAATCCCATCTTTGGAGCTGTTGTATTTTGTCAATATATTTTTATAGGTGAGGTCTCCAGAAATGAACACAGTACTCTGGATGTGGTCACACTAGAGCACTACACAGCAGGATCATCGTCTTCCTCTTTGTACTGGTTATACCTCAAACTATACTGCCCAGTAGTGTTGAGTTAAGGTGTGAACATTTCGATTTGGCTTCTTTGACAAATTTCACAAAGAAATTCACTTTGTAATTAATTACTTTGTCAGAAAGCGCATTTCCTTGTAAGTAGCTGGCACAATTACAGGCAATGGCGATTGTGCCGCCCCTCATCATTGAACTCCTCAAATGTTGCATTCATCGCTGATCGTGGCACCTGATATAAAAATGGAGGCCTTTAAGGTTAAAAAATAATAATAATACTCACCTCATCAATTTTTTTTTACTTTTACTTTTTTTTAACGCCAATTCAGGCAAAATTAATTTGTTACCACGAAGCACAAGTTATTTTGGCTTTGCAGCTAATAGAATTTTCCCTGAAATTTAGTCTGAAGTCCACTTCAGATACTTCGATTTGTTCAACCCTTCTGCCCAGCATTCTGCTCACTTTTCTTACTGAATGCCCACAACCATTACTTAGAGGAAGTCACAGCTATTGAAGAACGGCCAATACTATAGTCAGATAGAGAATTCCTTTTCTCCACATATATTGCTTTACATTTGGAAACATCAAACTGTAGTTTCAATTGTGTTGCCAATTTATCCAGTAAAGGTAACCCACGTTCAATGTTCAGGATTATCAGCCCTATTGAACACTTTTCTATCTCCTGAAAACAGACAAACCTTACCTGCCAAGCCTCTCCTAAGTAGGTCACTTAATATTAAAAAGAACAGGACCTAAAACTGACCCTTCTTTTCAGAGAAGACAACTACAAATCCACTGAACTATTGAGTTCAATTATCAATAACTATCGGCTCCTTAGGTTGAAGTGCATCAAATGCTCTTCTGAAATTCAGAATAAACAAGGCACCGCCCTCAGCCCTGGAATGGACAATAACAGGACTCAACAGTTAGGGTTATGCACATGACCGTGTTTTTTGTTTGCATCTGAAATGCATTTTGTGACAAAGGTTTGGATAAAAGTTGCTAAAATGATTGGAATATTGTTCTGAAATGATGCCTTAATGATATGACAAACTTAAGACTCTTCATTTATTATGCAATACAATGGCCATACCTCTGGTCTTCAATATACTGTACAAAATAAACTTCTGCTATCATCAGTGTCCTTTAAATATTTTCAAGTTTTTAAAAAACATCAAAAAAGTGTGAATCATGATCCTGCATTCTGTTAGATCACATTTGGTTACTGTAATGTATGAGACTACAAATGCATCAGAGCAAAAACTAAAAATAACATACACTAGCATTATTCATACAAAAAAAGTACCAACGTGGGATTCAAGACAGTCAACATTTCCGCCTAAGACTCATTTTCTAAAAATATATTACTTTAGGGAACTTTCAAAGAAATGTTCCAGGCATACTTTTCATATCTGAAGTTTGAAAGTCATAAACTTTGCTCATTAAAAACTAGCTGAAGGACCCAGCTTCACACGGGTATATTTCATCTATTTAATGTTTGTGTGTGTTGTTAAAAGTTGACAGTATCCACTATAACAGTGACATCTACAGCACCCCGCCCCCTTAACAGTGATCTCCAAAGCCCCCCACACATTAACATTGACCCCCCACAGTGCCGCACCCCCTTAAAATGGGACTTCCACAGCAGCCCACCCCCTTAACTTTGACCTTCACAGCAGCCTGCCCCTTTAACAGTAAGTTCCCCAGCACCCCACCCCCTTGACAGTGACCTCTACAGGGGCCCACCCCCTTAACAGTGACATCTACAGCATCCGCCCCTTAACACTGACCATAGGTTACAGTCACCTTAACTGTGACCTCCACCATTCCCGGCCCCCGTAACAGAGACCACCACAGCGACTACCCCTTTAACAGTCATCGCCACAGTACCCTCTTCCCTTGACAGTGACCTCCACAGTGCCCGCCCCTTTAACATTGACCTTTGCAGTGGCCTGCCCCCTTAACAGTAACATCCATGACACCTTCCCCCTTAACAGTGACCTTCATAGCAGCCGCCTCTTTATTAGTGACCTCCACAGTACCCTATCTCCTTAATAGTAATTTACACAATAACCCTCCCCCTTAACAGTTACCTCCAGAGAGCCCCATTCCCTTAAAATACGAGTTTCACAACATCCTTACCCCTTAACAGTGACTTCTACATCACCCCGGCCCTTAACACTTACCTCCATAGAGGACCGTCCCCTTAACTGTGACATTCACTGTTCCCTGCTTCCTTAACAGAGACTTCCACAGAGCCCACCCCTTTAACAGTGACCTCTACAGCATCTTTTCCCCTTAACAGTGACCTCCACAGCGACTCGCCCCTTTAACAATGAAATCCACAGTACCCCATCTCCTTAACATTGATTTCCACAACACCCCGTGGCCTCTGCAGCAATTTGCCCCTTAGCACTGACCTCCATAGCGGACTGTCCCCTTAATTGTGACCTCTACAGCAGCCTGCCCCTAGGGTGGCCAGAGGTCTGGTTTTAGGCAGGATAGTCTGGCTTTCAGACTCCCTGTCCTCTGTCCGGCGCAGGTCCTGGACAGACACAGGGATGTCTTTTTGAACAGCTTACTCTCAGACAGCAGCAATGTGCTGTCTGAGCTTGATCTGCAGGGAGAAAGTCACCCTCCCTCCCTCCCACCCCTGAGCTGACAGAAGTAGATTTTTATGTTCATTTTATCAATCCTCGTTGGCTGCTGAGTGGTAGGTGGCATTCCCTAACCAGGTTGGGGGCATGGCTTAGTGGCACCTGGGGGCGGTTTTTTAAATCCATCTTACCTTCCTGACCTCCACAGCACTCCGCTCCCTTAACAGTGTTATCCACAGCGCCCTTCCCCTTTAAGGAAAATCTGTCACCAGGATAATCGCTATTGAAGTAAAGCCATAGCTTAATAGCACCTAGTACTTTATTTCCAGATGTGCCTTTGTTTCAGTAATAGATGTTATCTATCTTCTGAAAATCCAGTTTATTTGGTATGCAAATGAGCCAGTAAAGTGCCCAGAGGGGCATCACTCTTGCAGGAAGGAGCCCAGGCATGCCTCTTGCTAGTGCCCAAGCCCGCCCTCATGCTGGGAGCAGGGAAAATTGTGGCAGAGTTATGGCTTGAATGTGATGTAGGAGCGGTGGGTGGACACATTGTGGCAGGGGACATGTCTGGGCTCCTTCCTGCAAGAGTGACGCCCCTCTGGGCACATGACTGCTTCATTTGCATAATAAATAAACTGGATTTTCAGAGGAAAAATATATATATTGCTGAAACAAAGGCACATCTGGAAATAAGGTACTAAGTGCTATTAGGCTATGGCTTTACTTCAATAGCGATTATCCTGGTGACAGATTTCCTTTAAAGTTGACCTACAGCAGTGAAGTAAAATGGCTGGGTTGTTATGGAAACCTGGTGTAAAACTGTGTGTATGTGGAGACTAAGGACCTGCGAGCTTATATTGGCTGATAAGAGTCATGTGACCATGTGTATGGCAGTTGGGATATGAAGAGAAAGAGCTGCAGGTTTCTATTGGCTAATGTAGGTCATGTGATGTGCCATATTTGCATTTTTTTTTAAATATCTCAGGAACGGTATATGCTAGAGAACTGAGACCCAGTCTAAAACATTCCCGGACACCTGATGTACCTGTGTGCCAAATTTCGTAATTGTAAATATGACGGTGCGGATTCCTTTAGCGGACATACATACATACACTCAGCTTTATATATTATATGGATTTCATATTAAAGGGTTGTTCCCATCCTATAAAGTATGACATATCACTAGGATATGCTATTACTTTATGATTAGCCTAAATCTGACTTATGGAACTCCATGATCTGGAAATTAAGGGTTAGCAGCACTGATTTGATGTTTTTTCCTGTCATTGCAAAAACCCTACCCACTTACTGTGCAGTGAATTACAACATGGCCCCCTTCAATATCAGAATCGGTGAGGATCCCAAAGGTTAGACCTCCACGATCTTAAAGTGATAGCCTTTCTAAGCAAAATCCATCATTTTACAAATATACCCAGAACTGACCACTAAATATACACCAGTGGCTACCTATGCCCAGCAGTGGTTACCCAGATATATAGTAAATTCTGGAAGGTCAACTTACTGCTGGGCAAGGTATTACAAGGTAGCCTTCTACTTACTTCCCAGTTAACCTCTTCCTGCTCTAGCCCCTACCAAGAGAAAGCAACATATGGTAAATGGTTAGTTTCTGCATAAGAAGACAAATTTTAAAACTAGCCATATTTAATTTGTAATCATGTAAAAGTATTTGTTATGCACTGCACACATCCTTTCAATAAGACCAGTTGAGTGCGTGGCAGTCAACATGCTTGCCTTACAGAAAATTGATTTGCATTTGCTTGCAGGTACAAACTGCAATAAAGGTATTGTATTGTAGCTTACTAAATGTAGTACATGGATCCCCTGCTGTGATTATAGCCTTATCCTCTGTATTTTGGCAAATACAATTGCAAAGTTAAAAAGCCATGCCACTGCCATTTAAAACAGGCTATGAGTTTCCATGTGCGTGTTTTCTTTTCTGATCACCCACTGGGACACTATTGTTTGATAGCAAGCTTGGAGTATCTGCTGGGAAAGGCATAAACATAGCCCAATCCTCAATTAAACAAAACATGTGAAATCTATTCAAAAATAATATCACATCGCTTTGAGTATTGTACTAGGGAACTTGAAATTAGAAGTATTGATTCATTTTGTCTGCCTGCAGCCACCACAAGTTGAAATCTTAAAGTGGACCTCTGGGATTCGCGTCTCCACTGATCCCTTGGAACTTGATGGACTTATGTCTTTTTTCAACCGTATTAACTATGTAACCCTCTTGACAGGTCTGTTTTAGTAAAATTTGTATTCCTCATAAACCCGCAGTGTATTCTCTGAGATCTCAACATTGTGCCTTTCCTCTATTATTCCATCTAAAAATGGAGGTAGAAATTGAAAACTGGGTGTTATCATTGCTCTTGTCAAAGGAGTATGCCCCGACATTGCCTGATATAGTCAGAAACACTGATTAACAAATAACCGTTCTGGACTATTCCAGAGAGAAGTTGGCTCAAGCGAGACATCTGGTGATACACTTGAACCATCTTCTATCTGTGTGAATTTCCAAGAACTTTTTGTGGCCATGTCTCTTTTTAATTATGGATTTGCAAAGAGTAATCCCCCCAAGAAAGATAACTATCTCCCCAGTGCCACCTATTGAAAATGTCTCTCTATGAGTCAAGATATGACTTTCAAACAAGCCTTAGCATTTGACCAGGGACTAAAGCCAGGACAGATATCCATCTGAAGACATTAGTTTTGGGGTGCTTGGCCCCTGTGAGTAGGATTTTGGCTGGCTTAGCTAAATATCTTGGAAGCAGCTACGGCTGACAACAGCTGTCTACGGATGGATATCTGGCTTGGCTGTATTCCCTGGTCAAATCCCAAGGCTTATTTGAAAGTCGGATCTTGACTCATAGAAAGCTACTTCCGATAGGTGGCACTGGCGGGATGGTTCTCTTTTTTTTGGTAGATACCTCTTTGCCTTATTTGTTTCCCATGGAGCATTGTCAATAAGTCCCCATACTATGGAGTATTTCCCGTAAGTCTCCACACAAGAATGATCTCTTTAAGGAGATTCAGCACCCTGCCTAAGTTAATTGTGAAATAATAAAGATTTATATAATCTTTAAAGGGTTTCTGTCATCAGAAAAATCGTTGTGTATCTGGCTTACATTAGCGATGTGCTAATGTCAGCAGAACATAACTGTATGATTTTTAACTCCCTGCCTGCCGCCGTTCCCTCAAAATAAAGACTTTTGTAATATGCTAGGTGCTAGTGGGGCGTTGCTGGGGCGTTTCTCTTCTGTGCCCGTAAAATCCCATGCCTGCGCCGTCCCGTTTAGTATTCGGCGCAGGCACAGTGAGTGGTGGCATTACCATAACATTAAGCATGTCTTATCATTTCCGATGCATTATAATATAATTATTATTACCTTACAGATGAGCATTTCTTAGAATTTCTTCATTTTACTAATATACTGGTAACCCACATAGGCCTTACATTACATGTGGTGAAAATTTCCCTCTTATTATGTGTTAAATCTAAATAAAACTACTGCTTGATAGTAAGACCCTATATAACAGTGATGGCTAACCTTGGCACTCCAGCTGTGGTAAAACTACAACTCGCAGGATTGCTTGGCTGCTCTCAGAACTCTATAGAAATAAATGGAGCATGCTGGGAGTCGTAGTTTCACCACAGCTGGAGTGCCAAGGTTAGACATCACTGCTATAGAATAATCCAGGATCAAGAGAAAATGAACATTTGCTTGGTGTGTGAAAGGGAATCTGTCAGCCATTTTTTATGTGAAAAAAATGCCGATCGCACTAAGGAATTGTGGGGGGAGAACGTACTGCTCCTACAAGTGCCCTGGAGGTACAGTAATGCGTCACAAGGAAATGGCAATGATCTGATCCTTCCCACTGCTTTGAGGGTTGGTGACCATTTGGCTTAACCTGCATGGTGTCATGGCTTCCCCTATAACAGTCAGTGGAGATTTAGAATTTCCCCTGGTCCTTCATGTTTATTATATGTAACTAGGAGCATGTTTTTTTAAATTCAATTTAATATACTTCTTGCTACAAATCATTGTGATATTACATGGTATGGATGTAGTAGAGTTAACACTCATGATTTATGAGACATGTTATCTAAACTAAATGCTTTAAGCAAACACCTTCAATTGCTTTTTAATGGCTTTTGTCTTAATACAGATATAGCAGGGTTAGCACTCAAGCTCTTAACTCAAATTTCTTAACTCATTATCTGAGGCCAATCATAGATTAAAAGTCAACTGAAGGACAATTATCATAGTGATGAGCAAATTCAAAACTGCTACATAAGTATTCATTTAGGTATTGTATCTGTAAATTTTGAGAAAATTAAGAAATTTGAAGAGCATAATCATTTGCTAAATGAACATAACCAAATGTAGTTTCTATTTTAGAGTACTTTAAAGCATTAAGATACAATTTACTTTTGTACAAGTTTCCACAGGATGCAGCTTTCTTTCATTAAAATAGCACCCATTTTGTTAAAAAGTCATCATGAAATTGGAAGCCAGATTTATATCGTTGTCCTAACCATATGTTAACCTGGTAATGCTTTTCCCAGATTAGAACAAAAATTTCGGTGTTATATTCAATTACTTTCCATAATGTAACTTTAAGATAATATCTCAATGCAAAGCCAAAAACTGTCTTAGTATGAGGAGCTTACTAGGCATAACTACTCACAATGTCCTCAAAGTAAAGATTAGAATGCATGGATGTAGCTAAACTTAAATGGAATGTCCTGATCAGAGGTGGTCCGACACCCTGCAGCCATGACAATCGGCTTTTCTGCATAGTCCCATCCCTAGAAGTCAGCACAGCAACTACACAACATTGTCAACATTGTAGAGCTGCTCTCATTCATATCAATGAATTCACCGATCCCCAACTATCAACTAGTAATGTCCTATCTCTGTCACACAGCCTCCTGATGCAGAAGAATCATGTGACTTCTCGCGAGACCATACTGTACCACAGTATCTGACGGGACAGTGTCTCACTCAGACCGGAGTGAGACACCACAGAGGAGAGCTCTCTCTGCAGTGGCTGGGATCCTCTCTGCAGTAGCATCTCACTCCGGTCTGAGTGAGAGGCTGTCCTCACGGAAGCTATGGTACAGTGTGGTCTTGTGAGAAGTCCCAGTTCACTCTGTATCAGGAGGCTGTGTGATGGAGATTGTCACAGTGGGAAGAAACTTCCCCTAACTAGCAAAGCAGAGAAGAGACTAGTAGTAGCAACAGCTCTGTGGCTAGTCACTTCAGATTAACGTGTGTGGTGTCAAAAAACTCAGGGGACACTTCTGCAGAATATGGTGGTGGTGGGTGGGTGACACATATTCATAAGTGATAGAATGCCATGCTCAAGGAAGCATGGCCAACTAGAATGTATAAATATCTAATTTTTGGGGAATGATGGCAGGTCCTCTTTAATAGGGCAACCTCTTTATCATGACAAAAGCCATTGAAAAGGCCAAGGCAAAGCCTGTTGCAGCTGTGAATTTAATTTGTTAAAGGGGTTGTGCAGCAATATATATTGATGATGACCTATCCCCAGGATAGGTCATCAATATCAGATCGGCAGTGGTCCAACAACCGACACCTATGCTGATAAGCTGTTTGAAGAGGAGGTGGCACGCCATGTGAGTATTGCTTCCTGTTCATTACACTGCCCGTTGTCTCTGAGGTTTCGGTGGTTAGTGTAGTGTAATAACAAGTACTTGCCCTATTTACTTGAATGGAGCAAGTACGTGTAATTACACTACAGTATCGCTCCACAGGGGACGACACATAGTGTAATATCAGATTGGTGGGGTCCGACACCCGCACTCCCGCCGATCAGCTATTTGAAAAGGAGGCAGTGCTCCATGTGAGTGCTGCTTCCTGTTCATTACACTGCCCATCAACTCTGAAGTTTTGGTGGTCAGTACAATGTAATGACATGTACTTGCCTCATTAGCTTGAATGGAGGGAGTAATTACACAACTGTGCCACTCCACAGGAAACAACGACTAGTGTAATGACCAGAAAGCAGAACTAACATGGAGCGCCATCTCCTCTTCAAACAGTTCATCGGCGAGGGTGTCGGACCCCCACAGATCTGACAGTGGTGGCCTCTTCAGAGGAAAGATCGTCAATATATATTGCTGTACAACCCCTTTAAGTGTCAACTTGATGTTTTCTACATCTGCTACACTTGACGATGAGTTTGAATTGTGAAATCAGATAGCAGGTTATGAACATGCTTGTCAGGGTTGTAAAAAGGGGGCCATCTCCATGAACCAAGTGAAATTCTTTTTGCAATGTGTATAGGTATTCCACCTTTCTGTAGAGGTACACTAAAAGACATATTATTATTTATAATTAACTGCGGTGCATTTTAGCTAATATAATAGAACAAAGTAGTATTCAGGGCACGTAAAGATATATTAAAATAAGTAGGATTAATAGAAGTTTGTAGAAAAAAAATTAGCTTAATAATTCCATTATCATTCAGGTGGAATATATTTAATATGTTTTATTATACAAAAGTAAATGCATTATTCCACAAATAAGTAAAAATGTAATCATAATTATAACAAAGTAATTGCACATTTCAGGGCTTCTTTCGCATGTTTAATTTTAGACTAAACTTACATTATATATAAATTTTAGGATACTGCATAAGCTTAATATGCTGTAATATATACTTAGTTTAGATATTATGCTCTTTTTGCAACCGAGAAAAATCTAATAATAAGCAATAAGCATCAGGAATTTAAGGATGAATTCCTCTTTTAAAAGTTTCCAAGCCTAAAGGGATAGTCCAGCCATATACTGTGCAGGAGTCAGTTCAATTCTCCTAATGAGGGGACTTTTATCTCTCCTTGTTTTCCTTCCATTTTTGACCAAAGTCAGGCACTTTGGTGGAGATTTATTAAGACTGAAGTTGTGTACGTTGGTCTTAAAAGGGCTTTCCCACAAAAAAATATTCTACAGTTCAAACCAGCACCTGGATCTGAATACTTTTGTATTTTCATGTAAATAAAAATTTATTATAACTGCTGAGTTATTCAACAAAATTTATTTGTAAAGTGCCACCTGCTGTTTGCCCTTTTTCTAATTTCTCTGTCCTGCTCACTGAGACGGAAGCCCAATAGAGCTGGGCTGTCCACAGCCCAATTCCCCACCGCCCACTTTTTGGAAAAAGCGGTTGGAAGTTGCAAATTTTGTTGCAAACTGGGACTTGCGCCAAAAGCATACTTTTCAGAAAACTGAAATATGTAAAAAAAAATATTAAAATGTAACTCCACAGGCAGTACGAAAATACTCTGCAAAATTTGCTTTTCAATTCTGCTCGTTTAACCCATTAATAATCAGGCCTAAAAGGCCATAATGACCAGCAACATTTTTTTTTCATTTGTGCCTTCTTGTATTTCAGCAGCAAAAACTTTGAATTTTTTTTTTATTGATATGCCTTTCTAAGGCAAGTTTTATGTGGGCTACATTTTTATTATTTTTTGTGTTGTTTTGTGGCATTTATATTTTTTTTTGCTGTAGAAATTTAGAAGAAATTTATTTTTGGAGGTTTTCTTTGTTTTTATGCTCATGTTCATATTTTACACTAAACACAAGTGCAATAAGTATAATATACTGTGAACTGGAAATATATCTGCAGGGATGTGAGATCTGCATGGTGCCTCTGGATTATTGAGACTTTGGGTTATCTATGATTTTGCTTTCAAGGTCTAATAGACAATGGCTGCTAACATATCAGCAACTCCAGGATAATTGTTACTTATATGACAGAATTAGCATGTTCTACACTCACAGAGTATTAGAGGGCTTATTATACATCCAGCCAGGTGCCTCTAACCCCAAGATTTCCTGAGTTTTCTTTATATGCAGCCAACATGCTGCAATTATACTGGTAGAAATTACCACCTTGGAAATGAGCAAGAATAATGCATAGATGCACATGAAAATCCAAACACAATAGAAAATGTAAAATCCAGACACACATAGCTGCCTGATTATGTGTACAGGCATGTATTGGCCATACACCTTTATTATACAGTCACAAAGCTGGAGTGAGAAAGCTAGAAATCCGCTGGAGAGGAAGGTAACTACTTTTTATGGAAGAGGACTTTGCAGTCCACAAGGAATGTCCACTTATGGTTCCTTCAGATTGGTAAAGCATTCAGAAAAGCAGACATCCTACATGAAAAATCTATTAATCTGTTCATTTTACCTTCATAGAGGCTTCCTATTGCTTCTAGGGGAGAACAACTCTAAAATACAGTACTGTAGAGGGTCCAATGCCATTGATGTTATATTGCAGAACTGTAGGGTCTTTGAGTCTTTAAACAACACGATACATACTTCATGTATACAGCTCTGCTTTGAGCAAGGTCCCTTAAGCTCATCTGCATGTTATAGTTCCTGTCAGTGAATCATGGACATATGCTATCCTTGCTCCACGTGGACAGCACACAGATCCAATGTCAGTGGGAAAACAATGAAACTATGCAATACATTGGTCTATATTGCGAGCCAAACATGATCATTCAAGTCTATGGGTCCATGAAAATGACTGACTGTATAGCAAGGTTTTAATTGGCCCTTTCCCTTTAATTCCTTGTAATGTAGTTGGTTAGTAATAACAGGCCGCATTCCTGCAGTATGAACTAGCAGTACATGTGTACTGACCTTTAGGTGGGGCTAGGAGGGGCCAGGAGACTAGAAAACATCTAGATATGTAACTAAGAGCTCTGCTCCATTGAAGACATCAGCAGGGTAAGATGTCTTGCTACCATCATCTCTGTTTGTATCATATGGGCATCTGCCAAGAGACATGTTGGGCCCTGATCGATGTGGAGCTAGCCCATTTGTTTTGACGGATTTGGGAAACTGTTACTTTACTTTATCTTTGTATATCTTTTATCATAGATTTGCACCTAAGTTATGTTAAGTCTATTTTTCCCGAACCTCAGATATCACAATTAAACACTGACAGAACATGGATTTCACTAACTATTGGAAGGAGATACTCTGTAAATTCTATCTTTTATCATCCTTAGAGTGCACGTCGAATATGAATGACACACAGAGGGCAAAAAGCAGACACGAGGACAAACAGTGGACCTTGCTTGGACACAGATGAAACACTGAACATCTTATCAAGAATGTCACCACAGACATATGAATAGTGATGGACGAACATCAAATGTGCACGAACCGCGCGTTCGCGGTGGGCCCCATTCATTTTAATGGCAGGCGAACCTGAAAAACCTTCAAATCATATTTGCAGCCACCAAATACTTACTAGAAGTGCAGAAATTGTCCAACAACATGGACAGTGACATACCAGAGGGGGATCAATGGCAAAAATTCCAACAAAAAATATGTATTTTAATCAGGGGCCATTTTTATGCGTCTTAAAGGGAAACTCTAAAAAATGTGCCCTGCTGGAGCCTAGAAATTTTTTATTCTAGGCCACAGGAGTACGCCTGTAGGCCAATACAGGTCCCAAAAGTTAGGCATTCACCTGACAGAAAATAACTTGTGATGATGTGGCTGGAGGTACAATAGGTGGTCACTGGATAAAATTTTTACTGTAGGTCACTGGAGTAGAGGCCCCATAAATTAGGCATTCACCTGACAGAAAAGGCCTTTTATGCTGCTGTATATAAATAAGACAAGGACCATTCTTTGTTCTGGGTCGTGGCGGATATGTGTGGGCTGGCATGAGGAAATTCAATTACACGAGGTTGTCACAGGTGTTGAATTCCTCAGAGATCCATGCCTCATTTATTTTTAGAAAAATAAAAGCAGTGGAAGCAGGTATATTGCATTCTTCAATCAGTATTTTGTGGAAGCAGGTATATTGCACCCCTCAATCAGTATTTTGTGGAAGCAGGTATATAGAACCCCTCAATCAGTATTTTGTTGGAGGCAGGTATATCGCACCCCTCAATCAGAATTTTGTGGAAGCAGGTATATCAAACCCCTTTATTAGTATTTTGTGGAAGCAGGTATATCGCACCCCTCAATCAGTATTTTGTAGAAGCAGGTATATAGAACCCCTCAATCAGTATTTTGTAGAGGCAGGTATATCGCACCCCTCAATCAGTATTTTGTGGAAGCCGGTCTATTGCAGGCCTCAATCAATATTTGGTGGAGGCAGGTATATCGCACCTCTCAATCAGAATTTTGTAAAAGCAGGTAAATCACACCCCTCAATCAGTATTTTGTGGAGACAAGTATTTTGAACTTCTGAATCAATATTTGCTCAAAGCAGGTATATTGCACCCCTCAATTAGTTTTTTTGTGGAAGCCGGTGTATCACAGGCCTCAATCAGTATTTTGTGGAAGCAGGTATATCACACACCTCAATCAGTATTTTGTGGAAGCAGGTATATAGAACCCCTAATCAATAATATGTAGAAGCAGGTATATCGCATCCCTCAATTAGTATTTTGTGGAAACAGGTATATAGAACCCATGAATCAATATTTGGTGGAAGCAGGTATATCGCACCCCTCAATCTGTATTTTGTGGAAGCAGGTATATCAAACCCCTTTATTAGTATTTTGTGGAAGCAGGTATATCACACCCCTCAATTAGTATTTAGTGGAGACAGGTATATAGAACCCCTGGATCAATATTTGGTGGAAGCAGGATTGCAAGATGAAAAACAACATGGGTTTACTTCAGGGAGATCATGTCAAACAAATCTTATAGATTTTTTTGACTGGGTGACTAAAATAATAGACGGTGGAGGTGCAGTAGACATCGCATATCTAGATTTTAGTAAGGCTTTTGACACTGTCCCATATAGAAGACTTATCAATAAACTGCAGTCATTGAGCATGGACTCCCATATTGTTGAGTGGATTAGGCAGTGGCTGAGTGACAGACAACAGAGGGTTGTAGTCAATGGAGAACATTCAAAACAAGGTCATGTTATCAGTGGGGTTCCACAGGGATCTGTACTGGGACCAATTTTGTTTAATATCTTCATAAGTGATATTGCAAAAGGCCTCGATGGTAAGGTTTGTCTTTTTGCTGATGACACAAAGATATGTAACAGGGTTGATGTTCCTGGAGGGAAACGCCAAATGGAAAAGGATTTAGGAAAACTAGAAGAATGGTCAGAACTCTGGCAACTGAAATTTAATGTGGATAAGTGCAAGATAATGCACCTGGGGCGTAAAAACCCAAGGCCAGAATATAGAATATTTGACACAGTAGTGACCTCAGTATCTGAGGAAAGGGATTTAGGACTAGGAGTAATTATTTCAGAAGACTTAAAGGTGGGAAGACAATGTAATAGAGCAGCACGAAATGCCAGCAGAATGCTTGGATGTATAGGGAGAGGTATAAGCAGTAGAAAGAGTGAAGTGCTTATGCCGCTGTACAGAACACTGGTGAGACCTCACTTGGAGTATTGTGCGCAGTACTGGAGGCCATATCTCCAGAAGGATATAGATACTCTAGAGAGAGTTCAGAGAAGAGCTACTAAACTAGTACATGAATTGCAGGATAAAACTTACCAGGAAAGGTTAAAGGACCTTAATATGTATAGCTTGGAAGAAAGAAGAGACAGAGGGGATATGATAGAAACTTTTAAATACATAAAGGGAATCAACTCGGTAAAGGAGGAGAGCATATTTAAAAGAAGAAAAACTACCACAAGAGGACACAGTTTTAAATTAGAGGGGCAAAGGTTTAAAAGTAATATAAGGAAGTATTACTTTACTGAGAGAGTAGTGGATGCATGGAATAGCCTTCCTGCAGAAGTGGCAGCTGCAAATACAGTGAAGGAGTTTAAGCATGCATGGGATAGGCATAAGGCTATCCTTCATATAAGATAGGGCCAGGGACTATTCATAGGATTCAGATATATTGGGCAGACTAGATGGGCACATTCTATGTTTCTATGTTTCTATATCGCACCCCTCAATTGGTATTTTGTGGAAGCCGGTGTATCGCACCCCTCAATCAATTTATTGTGGTAGCAGGTGAACACCTGAATAAATATTTGGTGGAAGCAGGTGTATCGCACCCCTTAATCTGTATTTTGTGGAATCAGGTACATCGCACCCCTTAATCAGTTTTTTGGGGCAACAAGTATATCACACCCGTTGCAAATAGTTGTTCCAATAACGCTTGCCCCTCTGTATACCTGCGTTATCGCAGCAGAACTGCACATAACTGCTTCACAATACAAATGCACTATAATATACTTTCTATGTTAGAAAGTATATTATAGGTATATCACACCCCTCAATAATTTTTTTGGGGGGGCAACAGTTATATCACACCAGTTGCAATTAGTTATTCCAATGATGCTTGTCCCTCTGTATACCTGCGGTATCGCAGCAGAACCACACACAACTGCTGCACAATACAAATGCACTATAATATACTTTCCATGTTAGAAAGTATATTATAAGTATATCACACTCCTTAGTATATCACACCTATTGATAGCACACCTATACAAGTCCTTAAAAGGACTTTTGTGGCCCAATTAGCTAGCGTTTGGTGTCCCTAACAGTCTGTCCCTGCTCCACAAATCAACCTCTCCCTACCCTGGCAAAACACAGAATGTAAAATGGCTGCCAGATCGGGTTCTGTTATAGGGTAGGGGTTTGTCTATGTTCTGAAACATCTCAATTGGCTGTCCTGTCCCACCTGGTGTCATGGGTCAAAGTTTGGCACAATGCAAAAGAATATGGTGCATGCGAACATCGCCATATGTTTGCATGTTCGTCGAAACGCCATCGAGCAAAGTTTGCCACGAAAAGACCGCTAGGCGAACCAGAAGGCCATCTCTACGTGTGAATAGATTCTACATGAAACTGACATATAAAATTGTGTCTTGCTATTCTTACCTTGAAGTCCAATGGAGCCCTTACTAAAGGAGCCATAAAGGCCCTGTGTAATGCCATATAAATTCTGTGTGCAGGGTTCTGCCATGTGAATGAGTCCTTACATAATTTGAAGGCTAGTTCTAAATTTGGTCTGGGAGGTCAAACTACAGTTTTAACCAAAAAATTATAATAAAAAAAACAATAATATATATATATATATATATATATATATATACAGTACAGACCAAAAGTTTGGACACACCTTCTCATTCAATGAGTTTTCTTTATTTCCATAACTATGAAAATTGTAGATTCACACTGAAGGCATCAAAACTATGAATTAACACATGTGGAATTATATACATAACAAAAAAGTGTAAAACAACTGAAAATATGTCATATTCTAGGTTCTTCAAAGTAGCCACCTTTTGCTTTGATTACTGCTTTGCACACTCTTGGCATTCTCTTGAAGAGCTTCAAGAGGTAATCACCTGAAATTGTCTTCCAACAGTCTTGAAGGAGTTCCCAGAGATGCTTAGCACTTGTTGGCCCTTTTGTCTTAACTTTGTGGTCCAGCTCACCCCAAACCATCTCGATTGGGTTCAGGTCCGGTGACTGTGGAGGCCAGGTCATCTGGCGCAGCACCCCATCACTCTCCTTCATGGTCAAATAGCCCTTACACAGCCTGGAGGTGTGTTTGGGGTCATTGTCCTGTTTAAAAATAAATGATGGTCCAACTAAACGCAAACCGGATGGAATAGCATGCCGCTGCAAGATGCTGTGATAGCCATGCTGGTTCAGTATGCCTTCAATTTTGAATAAATCCCCAACAGTGTCACCAGCAAAGCACCCCCACACCATCACACCTCCTCCTCCATGCTTCACGGTGGGAACCAGGCATGTAGAGTCCATCCGTTCACCTTTTCTGCGTCGCACAAAGACACGGTGGTTGGAACCAAAGATCTCAAATTTGGACTCATCTGTCACGGACGGTGTACAGGAAACAAGACAATGCAACATGCATATAATGTCACGGACGGTGTACAGGAAACAAGACAATGCAACATGCATATAATGTCACGGACGGTGTACAGGAAACAAGACAATGCAACATGCATATAATGTCACGGACGGTGTACAGGAAACAAGACAATGCAACATGCATATATGACTCACTGGATCCAAAGCTAAGGAACCAAAAGAGAGACCCCTACACAAGACCTGGCACTTTCCCTGGCTCCTCAGCCTATGCAAAGATCCCAAAGGTGGATGGTTGCATATCCACGTACCTCGACTATATAACACCTGAACACCCTACAATAGTGAGGGGACACGACCACCGGCTCCCTACACCAGACACGGAGGGAGTCAGGGTCACCTGGGATCCAGCAAACAGAAAATAACAGATAAATGTACAGTACTTAACTTAGTAGCAGACTAGAAAATAGGATCAGCATGCACAAACACTCCAGGAAGAAGTATAAGCCGCCCAGTAATGCATTATGGGGAGGAATTTAAAGGGAAGCAATCAGTCCAACTACATGACAGCTGAGAGAGGTTAACGAGATGAGGAACTGAACACCACAACAAAGAAAACTCAAGGAGGAGGTTCTGAAAGGCTTCTGTCAGAGCTTCTCAGCTGTCTGGTTGTGACATCATCAGACCAAAGCACAGATTTCCACTGGTCTAATGTCCATTCCTTGTATTCTTTAGCCCAAACAAGTCTCTTCTCCTTGTTGCCTGTCCTTAGCAGTGGTTTCCTAGCAGATATTCTACCACGAAGGCCTGATTCACACAGTCTCCTCTTAACAGTTGTTTCTAGAGATGTGTCTGCTGCTAGAACTCTGTGTGGCATTGACCTGTGGTTCCCCTGCTCAAGTCATCACATATCGAGGCCCGTCTGAAGTTTGCCAATGACCATCTGGATGATCCAGAGGAGGCATGGGAGAAAGTCATGTGGTCAGATTAGACCAAAGTAGAACTTTTAGGTTTAAACTTCACTTGTGTTTGGAGGGAAAAAAAGGATGAGTTGGATCCCAAGAACACCATCCCTACTGTGAAGCATGGGGGTGGTAACATCATGCTTTGCGGGTGCTTTTCTGAGAAGGGGACAGGACGACTGCACTATATTAAGGAGAGGATGAATGGGGACATTTATTGTGAGATTTTGAGGAACAACCTCCTTCCCTCAGTCAGAGCATTGAAGATGGGTCGTGGCTGGGTTTTCCAAATTGACAATGACCCAAAGCACACATTTAGGATAACCAAGGAGTGGCTCTGTAAGAAGCATATCAAGGTTCTGGAGTGGCCTAGCCAGTCTCCAGACCTAAATCCAATAGAACATCTTTGGAGAGAGCTGAAACTCTGTGTTGCTCAGCGACAGCCCCAAAACCTGACAGATCTAGAGGAGATCTGTGTGGAGGAGTGGGCCAAAATCCCTGCTGCAGTGTGTGCAAACCTGGTCAAGAACTACAGGAAACGTTTGACCTCTGTAACTGCAAACAAAGGCGTCTGTACCAAATATTAACACAGATTTTCTCAGGTGTTCAAATACTTATGTTCAGCCGTGCAAGACAAATAAATTCTTTAAAAATCATACAAGGTTTTTTTATTTTTTTATTCTGTCTCTCAGAGTGGGAATGCACCTACAATGTGAATTTCAGACCCCTCCATGATTTCTAAGTGGGAGAACTTGTAAAATTGCAGGGTGTCCAAATACTTCTGCTCCTCACTGTATATATATATTTATATATATATATATATATATATACAGTGTCCCACTACGTGACCGTGGGCACCGCAAATGTGTTTTTATCATGCTTTAATGTCATGTAATATGCCTGCATTTTGTACTTCATCTCCCGTCATATTCTCCCATGCCACAATGTGATTCTATATGCAAAGATCCTTTACTCAGGGTGCACTACACTTGTTTCTCCACAAGATGGAGCAGTGTCAGTGTCTATAAATAGCTTAGCTCAGACCTAAGTTAGGCGTTTCAAACCAGATCAGTTGGTTGTTCAGTTGAGCTCAGGTCAATCCAATTGAGAGTTCAGTTCTAAGCAGTTCTCTCATGAGCTTAGTCAGAAAGCAACAGCAATGTAGCTGAATACCTGGAGGGAGGCTTATTCACAGCCTCTCTACTCTGTCCTTCTCGTCTGCTACTATTCTACCTAGAGGTTAGCAATTCCACTCCTATAGATCGCTCTTCCAGGGTGACCAATGTCCAGCTGAGTACTTAAGGAATTATCACGTTTATGCAAGACAAAGGGTTAGCAAGATAGCCATTACTTGAGGGCTTACTAGGCACCTAAGTAGTAGGTGTAGGAGACAGTATAAGGCATCCACACCTCCAGTTCAAACTCGGAGGACAGTCAGGCCAACTGTCAGAACAACATTGGAATAGAAGTTCCAGGATTTAGAAAAGCACCTTCAATTAAGGTTAGAATAAGGCCGGTGTTTTGACCAGTGTAAGACTTTCATATTATTACAAGCCTAGTCTGAGCAGTAGCTTCTTATCTATTACAAGAAACTTTATTTCACTGAGGACTTGCATTTCCCTTCCCCGATATGTATGGGAGATTGTGCTTAATACTGGGCTGTATCCTGAGACTGTTGTAATGCTGGCTGTATCCTGAGACTGTTGTAATGCTTTGGATGTACTGTTATCAGGAGTTATCTTCAGTAATGTCCCACCCTGGATTTCATCCTTCCTGTCTCAGTTTTAAGTTCCTCTAGTAACACTACAGTAAATGGTTGCACCTCCATACAAAAGGTACTGGCGTCACGACTACAAGGGACCTTGCCACTGGCACATAAATACAGACCACCAAGGGCACCTCGAACCACCATCTGGCCTGTGTCCCTTACCCCAGAGTGTGCCCCAGAGAATTCCTGTGCCATTCTCCTCGTCACTTATGCGAGCCTGCCCAGGGATGACATAACCGTGAGTAACCAGGACTGTATTTACCTCGGCCCACCTACTGCTCACACCGTGACCTCACGCAGTAATTCCCCTGTTAGGTCTGGCATACCGCATATATATATATATACTGTGTGTAAAACAATGTAAAAACATTATTTTCACTTCTGCCATTTTTAAAGTTAACTCAGTTCAGCACAATAAATTAATATTCAGCAGCAGGAACATTGTCATGATGCAGTCCCATGCCTGGTTACATCAGTCAAATTACATTAAATTGCATGACCAATATAGGCTTCAGGGAGGCATGATACGAATGCTAAGCCGACGTTTTGTGTGCTGGCACTTGACATCTTTTTATTCTCTTTCCATTGTGGCTGGCTTCACAAATGCTTTTAGACTTGAAGGTGAAGCATTTTATGCACAATGCACGCCATTTTTATAGTAAATTCTTATAATAGACATCAGATACTGCAGGCTATGGGCACAGCTGTATTTTTTACAAAGCAAGAAATGAACAAATAGTTACAGGAGTGTAAGTTCCTTGGGGGTCCTGAATAGTGATGAGCGGCAGGGGCAATATTCGAATGTGCGATATTTCACAAATATTTGGTAGAACATTCATCATATATTCGCAAATACGAGATTATTTTCTTGATCGCGAAAATTTTCGGCAATGTAATATTCGCGTAATGCGTGCGAAATTCAGGCGTGGGTCACTATAGCTACATTTTTCAAGCTGCTAGAAGTTTCCTGAGACTGGAGAAAATGGTTGGCATGGCAGAACATGACAATAGCTTTATATGCAGATAGAGTGCTCCAATATATTCGCGATTGCGAAATCGGCACTAATGATGCGAATATTTGGGCGCAATACGTGCAAATTTTCATTTAGCAGGTCTGACTACTTATTAGTGATTGGTGCACTAAGTATTGTTGTGAACTTGTGACATCACAGCACTATGTAGTGTATGTACGTATGTATGTATGTAGCATGTATGTATGTATGGACAATAGCTACACTATATCGCTAGAATAAGGAAAGAGGAGTGCTCTCTGTTCTCGCTTCTAGACTTAATAGAAAGTCTATGAGCCCTTCTCGATTCCACCCTCTGCAGCAAGGAGAGAAAGCACGCTATGCAAGCACTTCTTTAGTCTAGTTCTAGCAATAGGTGGGGGTCTTAGCACTCAGGCCTTCCCCCACCGATCAAAACTTTGGATATATCTCTATGACATAGCAAAAGTTTTTTTTTAAACTCAGTGACCCTTTAAATTATATTTTATATGACAGGCTTTTGGTTTAAAAAAAAGGAAGTGGAATTACAAAAAAATGTAAACTGGTATACAGCTCATCTACTGCAAGCCAGTGGACTGCATGCTGGGTCACCTTCGAGTGGACAGAATGCTAGGAAATACATAAGAAGTAATAATAAAGTGTGTTGTACTTTATTGAGCTTCCCAAGCATAACCCATTAGTACATTTCCCACCTATGGTCATTTCCAATCAACCAATGAAAAAAAAAGTGTTATTTTTGGGGTATAATACAACATTTAGACGTTTTGAAATATATTTTTTTCAGCTTGTTAAATGTGATTACAGTGGCATTTAGAAAATGTTCAATACTTTATTTATTTTAAATTGTATAGTGCAGCCTATGGTAAAAACACTGAAAAAACACCATATGCAGAACATGCTATGCTTAAAAACAAAAAACACTACTGGCGGGGGTAAAAAAACACTCATAAACATATGTACTGTTTTCTGTACTGTCCAGCCAGAACCCGTCTGGATTCCCGCTAGATTATAGTCAAGGGGCTCTGGTGGTGCACGGCTCTATACTCTGCCAGAAGTGCCTGTTGGCTAGCTCTACTACAGATGTTGAGTTAGCCTAAGTTGAATTGACTACAGAACAATTAAGTTGATCGAGGCTTGCAAAAAAGTGATTTGCTAGTGGCATGTCTATAGAACCCTATAAATATAGGGTTGTATTATATGGCTTTATTTAGTCATAGTAGCTTGCACATCCTCCATGAAATGATTGCCATTAACTAGAGATGAGCACATGCCTTCAAATTCGTTTAGAGTCCAAATTGTCTAAATTTACCTTATGATTTGATTTTGGGTATGAATCCTTTTTTTCCTGAATCAAAAGTACTTTAAATGTCTAGATCTCTCTCTCTCTAATGAATCAGAATTTTTGAAAAATTTGGGTCACATTTTAATTTTAATGAATTGATTTCCTCTTCTCTACTGTACCATTGACCATTTAAAGAGGCTTTCACTGGCCACATAGAGAAAGAATGTCTTTCTATTCCTTTCCACTCTAAGGGAGTTACGGATACAGCTAAGCACTTGAAGAGGGAACGCCGATAACATAGTGCCTCCCATTCTAGTGACTCAGTAGACCATGTGTCTGTATGGTGGACAAAAAATATTACATTCGTCAGATGCTGGGCGATGGTTTCATGATAACAGCTGATCAACTGGGATTTTACAGTAGACCTGCGGTGTGTTCAACTTTGTTCAAACAGCATAAGACAGTTTTGAATATATGTATCTGTCTTTATATATGTATGGTTTTGCTCTGGTAGATAGGGTAAGTGGGCGCAGTACAGAGGCAAAATACAAGTTCTTAACTCAAAACGCCAGTGTTTATTCACACTTGAGGCAATTGCACAAAACAGCACGTACCTTTGCAGTCTTGGTGTTAATTCACACACAATGGAAAGTTCATATAACACAAGTCACCTTGCTGACAGTACTGCCTCTGGTAGTTCACAGTAGGCTTTAGGGGGCCTGTATCCCCAGAGTGCGGCTCTCAGCCCTCCAGCACGGCACAAAGCCTCAGATCATGGCATCTGGCGCAGCACCCCATCACTCTCCTTCATGGTCAAATAGCCCTTACACAGCCTGGAGGTGTGTTTGGGGTCATTGTCCTGTTGAAAAATAAATGATGGTCCAACTAAACGCAAACCGGATGGAATAGCATGCCGCTGCAAGATGCTGTGGTAGCCATGCTGGTTCAGTATGCCTTCAATTTTGAATAAATTCCCAACAGTGTCACCAGCAAAGCACCCCCACACCATCACACCTCCTCCTCCATGCTTCACTGTGGGAACCAGGCATGTAGAGTCCATCCGTTCACCTTTTCTGCGTCGCACAGACACGGTGGTCGGAACCAAAGTTGTTCTAGAGATGTGTCTGCTGCTAGAACTCTGTGTGGCATTGACCTGGTCTCTAATCTGAGCTGCTGTTAACCTGCGATTTCTGAGGCTGGTGACTCGAATGAACTTATCCTCTGCAGCAGAGGTGACTCTTGGTCTTCCTTTCCTGGGGCGGTCCGCATGTGAGCCAGTTTCTTTGTAGCGCTTGATGGTTTTTGTGACTGCACTTGGGGACACTTTGAAAGTTTTCCCAATTTTTCGGACTGACTGACCTTCATTTCTTAAAGCAATGATGGCCACTCGTTGTTCTTTACTTAGCTGCTTTTTTCTTGTCATAATACAAATTCTAACAGTCTATTAAGTAGGACTATCAGCTTTGTATCCACCTGACTTCTCCACAACGCAACTGATGGTCCCAACCCCATTTATAAGGCAAGAAATCCCACTTATTAAACCTGACAGGGCACACCTGTGAAGTGGAAACCATTTCAGGTGACTACTAGAGTTGAGCGAACACCTGGATGTTCGGGTTCGAGAAGTTCGGCCGAACATCCCGGAAATGTTCGGGTTCGGGATCCGAACCCGACCCGAACTTCGTCCCGAACCCGAACCCCATTGAAGTCAATGGGGACCCGAACTTTTCGGCACTAAAAAGGCTGTAAAACAGCCCAGGAAAGAGCTAGAGGGCTGCAAAAGGCAGCAACATGTAGGTAAATCCCCTGCAAACAAATGTGGATAGGGAAATGAATTAAAATAAAAATTAAATAAATAAAAATTAACCAAAATCAATTGGAGAGAGGTTCCATAGCAGAGAATCTGGCTTCCCGTCACCCACCACTGGAACAGTCCATTCTCAGATATTTAGGCCCCGGAACCCAGGCAGAGGAGAGAGGTCCCGTAACAGAGAATCTGGCTTCATGTCAGCAGAGAATTAGTCTGCATGTCATAGCAGAGAATGAGGCTTCACGTCAGCCACCACTGCAACAGTCCATTGGCATATATTTAGGCCCAGCACACACACAGGCAGAGGAGAGAGGTCCCGTAACAGAGAATCTGGCTTCATGTCAGCAGAGAATCAGTCTGCATGTCATAGCAGAGAATGAGGCTTCACGTCAGCCACCACTGCAACAGTCCATTGGCATATATTTAGGCCCAGCACACACACAGGCAGAGGAGAGAGGTCCCGTAACAGAGAATCTGGCTTCATGTCAGCAGAGAATCAGTCTGCATGTCATAGCAGAGAATGAGGCTTCACGTCAGCCACCACTGCAACAGTCCATTGTCATAAATTTAGGCCCAGCACTAGTGTTGAGCGGCATGTCCCATATTCGAATTCGCGAAATTTTGTGAATATTCGAAAGAATATTCGTAAAATATTCGCGATTATTCAAATTCGTTATTATTTCGCATATGCGATAATTCGAATTTTCGCATCGCATAATACATATGCTATGCAAAATTCACATGTGCGCTAATGAAATCGCCTTACGAAGATTCGCAACTCAATTCAATCACTAATGTATGAATGCAATGCCCTTTGCCTCTGTTCTGGGACAAGTGTAGATATTCGCATGTGCGCTAATAAAATCGCCTTACGAAGATTCGCACCTCAATCACTTTCTATGGAATGTGAGACTTTTGGGAATCAATCGAGATACAGTGGGGGGTGATGACAGTAGTTGACAGAGTACAGATCAATGTAATCTGTAAGGTGGAAAGTAAAATAAAAAATACGAATATTCGTAAATCGAATTTTACGAAGTTCTACGTATTCGCGAATATGGTGCTATACTATATGAATGCACAGGCCTTTGCCTCTCTGTTCTGGGGACAAGTGTAGATATTTGCATTTGCGTTAATAAAATCGCCTTACGAAGATTCGCAGCTCAATTCAATCACTAATGTATGAATGCAAAGCCCTTTGCCTCTGTTCTGGGACAAGTGTAGATATTCGCATGTGCGCTAATAAAATCGCCTTACGAAGATTCGCAACTCAATTCACTAATGTATGAATGCAAAGCCCTTTGCCTCTGTTCTGGGACGTGCCGATATTCGCATGTGCGCTAATAAAATCGCCTTACGAAGATTCGCAACTCAATTCACTAATGTATGAATGCAAAGCCCTTTGCCTCTGTTCTGGGACGTGCCGATATTCGCATGTGCGCTAATAAAATCGCCTTACGAAGATTCGCAACTCAATTCACTAATGTATGAATGCAAAGCCCTTTGCCTCTGTTCTGGGACGTGCCGATATTCGCATGTGCGCTAATAAAATCGCCTTACGAAGATTCGCAACTCAATTCACTAATGTATGAATGCAAAGCCCTTTGCCTCTGTTCTGGGACGTGCCGATATTCGCATGTGCGCTAATAACATCGCCTTACGAAGATTCGCGCCTCAATCACTTTCTAGGCAATGTGAGTAAGATCTGAGCTGTTGGACCTTTGGGAAACAATCAATTATATGTGTACTGTAATTTTGTGGGGGGGGGAAAAAAACAAAAAACGAATATTCGTTTTTACGAATATATAGCACTATATTCGAAATATTCGCGAAATCGCGAAGTTGCGATATTCGCGAAAAAAATTTGCTTTTCGAATATTCGCGCTCAACACTACCCAGCACCCAGGCAGAGGAGAGAGGTCCCGTAACAGACAATCTGGCTTCATGTCAGCAGAGAATCAGTCTGCATGTCATAGCAGAGAATGAGGCTTCACGTCAGCCACCACTGCAACAGTCCATTGGCATATATTTAGGCCCAGCACCCAGGCAGAGGAGAGAGGTCCCGTAACAGACAATCTGGCTTCATGTCAGCAGAGAATCAGTCTTCATATCATAGCAGAGAATCAGGCTTCACGTCACCCACCACTGTAAGAGTCCATTTTCATAAATTTAGGCCCAGCACACAGGCAGAGGAGAGAGGTCCCGTAACAGAGGATCTGGCTTCATGTCAGCAGAGAATCAGTCTGCATGTCATAGCAGAGAATCAGGCTTCACGTCACCCAACATTGGAACAGTCCATTGGCATATATTTAGGCCCCGGCACCCAGACAGAGGAGAGGTTCATTCAACTTTGGGTAGCCTCGCAATATAATGGTAAAATGAAAATAAAAATAGGATTGAATGAGGAAGTGCCCTGGAGTCCAATAATATATGGTTAAGGGGAGGTAGTTAATGTCTAATCTGGACAAGGGACGGACAGATCCTGTGGGATCCATGCCTGGTTCATTTTTATGAACGTCAGCTTGTCCACATTGGCTGTAGACAGGCGGCTGCGTTTGAGGCCTAGTATTTAGGCGCTGGGTGACCGGTATGGATTTAGTGACAGAATTAGACTTGGAAATGCACAGTAGCGTGTGTGTGAAGTTATTCTGAATGACCCTATGTGCACCTTGAATATTATATACCCTTTTAGGGATAGATTTCAAATAGCTCTGATATAGCAGAAACCACTAAATTATGAAATTGCTAAATTGGGAATTGTATTTCAACCCAGAACAAGAAATGTGCTTGAACGGACACTAAATAACTCGCCCAGCTACAGCACTAAGGACAGATTTAGCGGGATATAAATTTGAGGCCTAGTATTTAGGCGCTGGGTGACAGGTATGGGTTTAGTGCCAGAATTAGACTTGGAAATACACAGTAGCGGGTGTGTGTGAAGTTATTCTGAATGACCCAATGTGCACCTTGAATATTATATACCCTTTTAGGGATAGATTTCAAATAGCTCTGATATAGCAGAAACCACTAAATTATGAAATTGCTAAATTGGGAATTGTATTTCAACCCAGAACAAGAAATGTGCTTGAACGGACACTAAATAACTCGCCCAGCTACAGCACTAGGGACAGATTTAGCTGGATATAAATTTGAGGCCTAGTATTTAGGCGCTGGGTGACAGGTATGGGTTTAGTGCCAGAATTAGACTTGGAAATACACAGTAGCGGGTGTGTGTGAAGTTATTCTGAATGACCCAATGTGCACCTTGAATATTATATACCCTTTTAGGGATAGATTTCAAATAGCTCTGATATAGCAGAAACCACTAAATTATGAAATTGCTAAATTGGGAATTGTATTTCAACCCAGAACAAGAAATGTGCTTGAACGGACACTAAATAACTCGCCCAGCTACAGCACTAAGGACAGATTTAGCGGGATATAAATTTGAGGCCTAGTATTTAGGCGCTGGGTGACCGGTATGGATTTAGTGACAGAATTAGACTGGGATATGGCCAAAAAATAAACAGACTATTGCTGGTTAAATGCACTTGGTGTGACAGCTTCACCCTGATGTAGGCTTTAGCCAAAAAACAACCACACCATTGAGGGTTAAATGCACTTGGTGACAGGCGCAGCTTGCCCCTGATTTAGTATATGGCCAAAAAATGAACAGACTATTGCTGGTTAAATGCACTTGGTGTGACAGCTTCACCCTGATGTAGGCTTTAGCCAAAAAACAACCACACCATTGAGGGTTAAATGCACTTGGTGACAGGCGCAGCTTGCCCCTGATTTTGTATATGGCCAAAAAATGAACAGACTATTGCTGGTTAAATGCACTTGGTGTGACAGCTTCACCCTGATGTAGGCTTTAGCCAAAAAACAACCACACCATTGAGGGTTAAATGCACTTGGTCGCAGCTTGTGCTGGCGCACCACAAGACACAAAATGGCCGCCGATCACCCCAGAAAAATGTGACTGACAAACGGTCTGGGCAGCCTAAAAACAGTGAGCAATTGAGGATCAGCAGCTCAATGATCCACAGCTGCAGATCGATCAGTTAATCAAGTCCTTTGGAGGAGTTAATCTGCCTAATCTCGCCCTACTGTCGCAGCCGCAACCTCTCCCTACGCTAATCAGAGCAGAGTGACGGGCGGCGCTATGTGACTCCAGCTTAAATAGAGGCTGGGTCACATGGTGCTCTGGCCAATCACAGCCATGCCAATAGTAGGCATGGCTGTGATGGCCTCTTGGGGCAAGTAGTATGACGCTTGTTGATTGGCTGCTTTGCAGCCTTTCAAAAAGCGCCAAGAAAGCGTCACAAAAGCGCGAAGAAAGCGACGAACACCGAACCCGAACCCGGACTTTTACGAAAATGTCCGGGTTCGGGTCCGTGTCACGGACACCCCAAAATTCGGTACGAACCCGAACTATACAGTTCGAGTTCGCTCATCCCTAGTGACTACCTCTTAAAGCTCAACAAGAGAATGCCAAGAGTGTGCAAAGCAGTAATCAAAGCAAAAGGTGGCTACTTTGAAGAACCTAGAATATGACATATTTTCAGTTGTTTCACACTTTTTTGTTATGTATATAATTCCACATGTGTTAATTCATAGTTTTGATGCATTCAGTGTGAATCTACAATTTTCATAGTCAGGAAAATAAAGAAAACTCTTTGAATGAGAAGGTGTGTCCAAACTTTTGGTCTGTACTGTATATATACACACTCACACAAAAGTAAGTACACCTCTCACATTTTTCTAAATATTTTATTCTATCTTTCCATGAGACAATACTGAAGATATGACACATTGATATAATGTAAAGTAGTCAGTGTACGGCTTGTATAACAGTGTAAATTTGGTGTGCCCTCAAAATAACTCACAGCCATTAATGTCTAAACCGCTGTCAACAAAATTGTGCCCAATTAGCCATTTTCCCTCCCCAGTGTCATGTGACTTGTTAGTGTTACAAGGTCTCAGGTTTTATAAATTTGGTGTTATCTCTCTCACACTCTCTCATACTGGTCACTGGAAGTTCAACATAGCACCTCATGGCAAAGAACTCTCTGAGGATCTGAAAAAAAGAATTGTTGCTCTACAGAAAGATGGCCTAGACTATGAGAAGATTGCCAGCACCCTGAAACTGAGATGCAGCATGGTGGCCAAGACCATACAGTGCTTTAACAAGACAGGTTCCACTCAGAACAAGCCTCGTCATGGTCAACCAAAGAAGTTGGGTGCACATGCTCAGTGTCATATCCAGAGGTTGTCTTATCAAATTAGACATATGAGTACTGCCAGAATTGCTGCAGAGGTTAAAGGGGCAGGGAGGTCAGGCTGTCAGTGCTCAGACCATACGCCGCACACTGCATCAAATTGGTCTGCATGGCTGTTTTCCCAGAAGGAAGCTTCTTCTAAAGATGATCCACAAGAAAGCTTGCAAACAGTTTTCTGAAGACAAGCAGACTGAGGACATGGATTACTGGAATTGTGTCCTGTGGTCTGATGAGACCAAGATAAACTTATTTGGTTTAGATGGTGTCCTGTGTGGCGGCAACAAGGTGAGGAGTACAAATACAAGTGTGTCTTGCCTACAGTCAAGCATGGTGGTGGGAGTGTCATGGTTTGGGGCTGCATGAGTCCTGCCGGCTGTAGGAGGCTACAGTTTTTATGTTTACCAATGATAGTAATGCCAATAGTGACACTGATTTGCTTGTTCAACAAATGGGACACAAGAGCTGGTTTTAGTGGATTGTACAGTGGGAAATGATCCTGGGATCCCATCTACTTGTGGACAATAAACATTTAATTGAGGTACCACTGTATATGATGCTATTATGTGTGTTCCTAAAGGGATACTATAAATATGCTGAAGCTTTTAAAGAACCATAAAGTGGCATGATGTGGGACACAAATGGCAGTATTTTCTTGGTACTATATGGCAGAAGTTATGAGAACAACTCTCTAAAAATCTCATATTTTCTATAAAATCACCCCTGTTCAGAGCAAACTACATCAAAAATTTCTGGATTTTGTGTTTTATTGATCCCAGGTTAGTAGGAACACTGAAATATTGATTCCGATTCACTTGGGCAGCATTTCTTCTCCCATAGAATACAGGAGTAGAGATATAAATTATGCTTTTCTGACTTATGATCATAAGGTCACAATATGCAGGCTTTCTGAAAAACTTAGACTCATAAATAGCTGAAATTAGCTGCACAAGAGAAGCATGTCATCTATTATTCAAACTGTGATTTAATCTACTTTACAGTTTGCTATCCTGATGACACTAGCACCAGTGAAATTTAACAATTGCTTACATTCTCAACTTTTATTATATAGGTTTAGTTGTAGTAGTATTACTGTTCTTATTATTATTATTATTAAGCATATAGCATATCTAAAAGATTAGCTGTCGTGGCTTCAGAAAGACAATAAAGTGAAAGAATAAAAAAGTTGGGATCATTGAAAGGGTTGTGTCACAACACAAATTCTACATCTTTCAAACCAGCCCCATGCATGTAATTAAAAATGTATTATAGCAAGTGAGTTATTCAATAAAATGTATCTGTATAGCGCCACCTGCTGTTTGTTCATTTCCTTATTGTTTTGTTAAGCTCACTGAACTGGTTGAAGGTGCTCAGTTTAAATCTCCACCTGCCACCAGCCATATGTTCTGATAGAAGCTGTGACAATTATAGGTCAAGAGCTGCAGCAGAAAGGACACACCCCTTGAACTTCCAGGATGAAGTTAATCTAATAGATAAATTGGAGCAGTGAATGTAAAGATCTTTTGACCCATGTGAGATACTGTGCAGGGCTGGTTCTATCTTTGTTAGAAAGGTATTATGCACTATATGATGTCTGATTTTCATTTTTTTACATTAGTCATAGCATAACCCCTTTAAAGGTATATTTTGGTTCCCTGTATTGGGTCTGCTTTAAAAGCATTGTACAGGTTTTAAAAAAGTCTTATATACTTTAATAAATGTTCTGCACTGTTCTCTAATAATATCTATTTCTTTCTTAGTCTCCCTCTGCCTTGTTTACACTCCTCCTGTCACGACCCTTGGTCATGGTCGTGACTCCTTGGGAGCCGCATGCAGTTACCCGCGGTTTTGGTGTTGTGTCAACCGCAGCTGGGGGCACTTAGTGGTTTGCCTCAGGTGCGGTTGCCGCGGATAACAGGCATGCGTGCGGTTGCCCTTGGCAACGTGTTTTATGTGCACTCCCTTTGTCTGTTTGTGGTGCACTAGGTCTTGTGTTGTATGCACGGAGACACCTTCCTTCACCTGCGGTTGTCCGCGGCAACGTCTGTTGCTGTGTGCATGTGGTGGCAGGTTCTCGGCCTGCTGGCTGTTCCCCAGAACATGGTTGCCACGCATGCCGTTGCTGGCGGTAACAGGTGAGTGTGTTGGTGTGTGTTATGGATTGTGTGTACTTCCCCTTTAAGTTGGTGTTTTGAACAAACAGCACCTGCACATGGGTTCCTGGTTGTGTTGTTCTGTGGCAGGTGAGTTTTGTGTTGATTGCGTTTGCCTGTCACTGCCATAAGGTGTTTTCTGTTTCCCCTTGTTGCTTGGCCATTGAGACTCCTGCTCCTCCGTGCCAAGGAGGAGTAGGTCGTCTCACCCAGCTCCTAGGTCAGGGATCTGCGGAGGGTCAGCAGGGATCCGAGGTTCCTGAGTATGGGCCCTCCTACCATCAAGGTCGGCCCATGCAGGTAGGAGACAGGGTCAGAGTTAGGGACGCAACAGGAGGTGACCTGCTCCCTAATTCTGTGTTGGTTGGCCAAGTGGTAACCCTACCATCTCCTGGCACCGCACGGCTGGGGGTTTCCCCCTCCTCCAGCCGTGACACCTCCATTCCTTGGTTACGACCTGTCTGCTCTCTCCTGCTGCTGGTCGAGCATGCTCAGTTTCTCTGCTCTGTGTCTAGTCCCAGCTCTGGGAAGTGCATTCCCTTGCACCTAGGAGCAGCTCTGGTTGGGGCTTATCTGCTCTGAACGTCCTGTCTGCTGAGCGAGGATGAGTTGAGTCCAATGATGTCAAATAGTGTTGAGCGAAGCATTTGAATTGGAATTCGGTCCAAAGTTTAGGAAAACTTTGATCCGCAACTAATGCAAATTTTCTTGCACTTCATAATAACAAATCAGGTTTTCTTAAAATGGCAGCTGCATGTGTTACAAAGCAAAACAAAGTGTATAGGATACAAGCCAAGGAATTCAAGAACATCCATAATGCCGTTCAGCCAGCCAATCCACAGATAGCCATCCCCTATGATGTCACAGCTCTATAAAACCTTCATCCCGCGCAGTCTCAGCCATTGTCCTGTGAGCTGAGCATAGGGAGAGACGTGGCAAGCGCTCATGCACTAGGGACAGTGTTGATGAAAATGATTAACATAAGAATATTGGATAAAGAAAGTGCAGGGAAAGTGCAGGGAGACTGCAAGGAGAGTGCAGGGAGAGTGCAGAGTCAGTGCAGGGAAAGTGCAGAGTCAGTGCAGGGAAAGTGCAGAGTCAGTGCAGGGAAAGTGCAGAGTCAGTGCAGGGAAAGTGCATGGAGACTTATGCTGCATCAGTTTTATTTATGTATTCCTACATTTACTTATTCCTACACCAGCCTAAATGCAATTCAATACTAATAAGATGGAAGCTTTTATTATTCCGGTGCCAGTGTGCCGACCAATACCATCCAGTCTGCACCCCTTAGTGGAGTCAGGTCTGAATAATGACCATCCTCATCTTTTGATTGCTTTACTTCTTCCAACTCATCCTTAAAAGTCTCCATGTCCTATAAAAGTCAGCAAGATGCAGAGAGAGGAGGAGCTGGATGTTCAGGCTGACATATTCTCATCGATATTAGATGATGTGGAAAAGCAGGAAAAGCAGATGGCAGAAGAAGGGATCCCAGCTGTAGGGCAGGAGAGCGCTGGGTTTGGAGAAATGGGCATGCCAGAGCTGACTAATATTCTGTGTTTACTATCAAATAACCTGCAGGAGATTGCAGGCAAGAACGGCAATATTGTGCCCCCATCTAACCAGCTTTAAAAAGCAACACCCCCTGTTTAAAGGTGCTTCCCGGTCATTAACAATAAAAACCAACTATGCAGTGCGGTCTTCATTATCAAATAAAAAAACAGCTGCGGTCTTATTGGCTGTGCAATTCTTCATCACAGCATGGTCGCCACCCACCCGCAGCATGGCGGGCCATTTGGCTGTACCCTAAGGCACATTAATTTGGAACTAATTGAATTTCTTTTTGAACTTCGGCAAAGCTGCCAAATCGAATTTTTCAAAACTTCTCTCATCTCTAGTAAAGATGATTGAATCAAAGCTGACAAAGTGGAATTCGTTTAGAATTTCAGAAAAATTTGATTTGCAACTAATGCAAATTTCTTCGTACTTCGTGGTAACAAATAGAATTTTTCCTAAAATGGCGGCTACTCATGTGAGGACTGAGGACATGGGGCAAGGAACTCTAGGTAAGTGGGATCACCCAGATTAACATGCCTGCATACAGCCAATCAGCAGCCAGCCAGCCCTGTGATGTCACAGCCCTATAAATACGGCGGCCATCTTAGAGTCAGACATTTTCCAGTGTTCAGAGGGCAGGGACAGATGAAAAAAAAAAACTGAAAAAATTATTTATAACTGCAGGGAAAGGATAGGGAAGAATGATTTCACAGCATCTTAGTGCAGGGAGAGAAGTCAGAAGGCGCTAGGGACATTGATAGGAAAGCGATTGACAAGTGCAGGTAACAATTTTTTGGAGATCCAAACAGCCATTAGACAGCTCTGTCATTCCAGCTTTTTGTTATTGAGCTGCAAGTGTTATGTTAAAAAGCCTTCTGCAGTTATTTATGGTGAAAGAGCATAGGGGCGTATTAAGGTAAAAAAAGAAAAATACATACGCACCGCACTGTTGCAGTTATTTCTGGTGAAAGCGTCTAGGGGTATAGTTCATAAAAAAAAAAATATATATATATATATACGCACTGCACTGTTGCAGTTATTACTGGTGAAAGTATATAGAGGCGTATAACAGTAAGAAGAAAGGAAAATATATATGCACTGCACTGTTGCAGTTATTTCTGTTGAAAGCGTATAGTGGTGTATTTCAGTAAAAAAAAAAATATATATACGCACTGCACTGTTGCAGTTATTTCTGTTGAAAGCGTATAGGGGTGTATTTCATTAAAAAAAGAAAAATATATATTCAGGTGCATAGGGGTGTATTACAGTAAAAAAAAAGGAAAAAATATACACACTGCGCTGTTGCAGTTTTTTCTGGTGAAAGCGTATAGGGGAGTATTACTGTAAAAAAAAGGAAAATATATACGCACTGCACTGTTGCAGTTATTTCTGGTGAAAGCGTATAGGTGCTTACTACTGTAAAAAAAAAAAATACGCACTGCACTGTTGCAGTTATTTCTGGTGAAAGTGCCTAGGGGCGTATTATTGTAAATAAAAGGAAAATATATACGCACTGGACTATTGCAGTTTTTTTCTGGTGAAAGCGGATAATGGTGCATTTCAGTAAAAATAAGAAAATATATACGCACTGCACTGTTGCAGTTATTTCTGTTGAAAGCGTATAGGGGCATATTGAAGTAAAAAAAGAAAAATATATACGCACTGCACTGTTGCAGTTATCTGGTGAAAGGATCTTCTATCTTAATTTAGCAGGACCTGCGCTGACGTCACTGCGCTCACCTTGTGGTGAGCATGATTACGTCATCAAAGGTCCTTTTGGAGGTCCTCAAAGAAGAAGAAGGAAGATGATGCAGGCTGCGCCATCAAGTGGATGAGGTGAGTAAATTGTTTACAATTGTTAACCCCTCAAGCAACATTTTACGAAGCATCCTATATTAAGAATGCTATTATTTTCCCTTATAACCATGTTATAAGGGAAAATAATAACGTCTACACAACACCAAACCCAAACCCGAACTTCAGTGAAGAAGTTCGGGTCTGGGTACCACATTCAGTTTTTTATTACACGCGTGCAAAACGCATTTCACGCGCGCAATAAAAACTGACTGAAATTGTGTGCGCACTCACGTGGGTTTCCCGCAATGCATCCGGGACGCATCCGGTGCAAATCTGGGACGCCCGTGTGAAAGAAGCCTTAGGGGTGTTTTAATATCCGTTTAATTTGTTTAGTTCAGCTACAAGTATGTCAGGCAGAGAAGTGCCAGGCCATGCACAGGGGAGGGGCAGAGGCCTAAATCTTTCTGGCACAAGTGAAGGTCGCAGCAGAGTAAGGGGTCGTGGCAGCAGTAGTCGCAGCGAGAGGCCTGAGCTCCCAGTGTCATCTAATGGTCGTGTCTTGACCAGCAACTCTGTAGTTCTTGATTGGTTAACTCGGTCATCCACATCATCTCAAATGACATCAGACAACTCAAGCCAACAGTCTGGGGGTTTGTCAGGCTCCTGACCAAAAGACCGTTGAGGAGGACATCAGTGACGTGCAGACACTACTCGATGATGAAGGCGATCGCAATTGGGAGCCGAGTGCAGAAGGGGCTTCATCATCATCAGGAGAAGAGGGTGGCAGCTTGCCCGTGAGGCAGCGGCTGAGCGAGCAAGGTGGTAGCATGGCTGGGAGTCAGAAGGGTGGCAGCAGTGGGAGGTAGGGAGCCAAACGTGCCCAGGATAGACCCCCTGCTTTGCAGCAGCCTACCTGCCCAGGAAGTAGTGGTGGAGGGGTTCACAGAGGCAGCGGCAGTAGCAGTCAGTCAGTGCGGACTGTTGGGGTAATAATCACCTACTCAGCAGTGTGGCAGTGTTTTATTAAGCTGCCAGAGGAGGTGAAAGTGGCCACATGTAGAATATGTGGGCAGAAGGTGAAGCGTGGCCAGGGTACTAATGTTGGCACCATGGCCCTGGGTCAACATATGCAGCTTCACCATAAAGTGGCCTAGGAGAACAGTGGCTCCAATGTGGTGGTCCAGCCTGCCGCAGCAATGGCTGCATCACCCAGTGGCACGCACCCTGTGTCAGCCAGTCAAGGCTCCACCACCTCAGCCGAAGGGAGCTGTCTGTCATTCCCTTCTTCTGCCTGTCCAGATGCTCTTGCTCCTACTCCTCATCAGTCATTCCGTCAGCAATCAATCATTGCAGCGATTGCGAAGAGACAGCAGTATGCGTGCACACATCCAACGGCGCAGAAGCTGAATGTGCTCCTGTCCAAGTTGCTGGTGCTGCAGTCCCTCCCTTTCCAAGTGGTGGACTCTGCACCTTTCAGAGAACTGATGGCTTGTGCCAAGCCGAGGTGGAGAGTCCCAAGTCTTCATTTCTTTGTGAAAAAGGCAGTACCAGCCCTGCACAAACACGTAGACCAGAAGGTGGGCCTTGAGCCTGTCGGTGTCTGCCAAAGTGCACGGCAGCGCCAACGTGTGGAGCTGTAACTACGGTCAGGGACAGTACATGTCCTTTACGCCCATTGGGTGAATATGGTTCCTGCACAGCCACAACAGCAACTTGGCCAGGTCATGCTGCTTTCACCTCCACGTTGTCACGCCGTTGGTCCTGCGACAATGTCCACCTCTGCCTCCTCATCCTCCACCATGTCCTGCACCTCGTTTCCCTGGGCGAACGGAGTTACACAGTGGAGGAACTGCTCTGTATGATTCATCAAGAAATCAAATCCTGGCTTTCTCTGCGACAAATGAAAATCTGAACCATGGTGACCAACAATGGGAAGAACATAATGTCGGTGCTGCGTCAAGGAAGGCTGAGCCATGTCCCCTGCATGGCACAGGAGTTCAATCTGTTTGTTAAATGGTTCCTGAAGTCGTCCACCCATCTACAAGACATCCTAAAAATGGCCAGGAAACAATGCATGTACTTCAGCCACTCGTACACCGCAAAGCACACCCGCCTTGAGCTTTTCAGCGGCAGAACGGCATCCCCCAACATATGCTGATATGAGATGTTTTCCACCCGTGGAAATTCCACCCTCCATATGTTGGACCGACTATACGAACAAATGCCATCAACGATTTCTTGATGATGCAAGCTTATAGTGGTACTCCCCTGTGTAACTTCGATGTCAGCCAGTGGCATCTCATGCGTGACACCTGGCGTTTGCTCAGGCCCTTTGAGGACGCCATGTTTTTTGTCAGTCTCCAGGACTACAGGATGAACAACGTCATTCCACTGCTTCATGTCCTGAAACAAACGCTGGTAACAATGGCTGGTCAGGGGACAGGAGACATGACTCCTAGATCTCACGGCCACATGATCCCTGTGGGGGCTGAAATGGAAGAGGAGGTGAAGGAGGACATTTGAGCACAATGTGTAGCCACATAGGTGTTTTTTCTACTAAGCTTACAGGACAGGAAGAGCAGGAGCAGCCAGAAGAGCTACAGGATGATGAGGAAGACAAGACAGAGGACCCGGACACATCGTGGCAGTATGCAGTGAAGATGGAGGCAGGGAGTCCCTCCGAGTCACTTGCACAAATGGCCCGATGCATGCTCACTTGCTTGCGTAGTGACAGCCAAATTGCCACCATTCGGCAGAGGGATGACTTCTGGATTTCAACCTTGTTGGACCCTCACTACCGGTCCAGAATGGGGGCCTTTTTTTACACCCACCAAGAGGGAGGACAAACTGAATTACTACAGAGACATCCTATGTAGTCAGTTGGCCGCTGCCTATCTGCACCATCATCCATATCTGCACCATTGTCCATCCTCTCGCAGGTCTTACCGGGGGTGGGGGGGCCTCTGCGCTCACGTTTCACTGCCATAGCTGCTGAGGAGGGGTGGGGTGGCAGGAGCAGTACCAGCTCTACTTGTATAAGCGTTTAATAGAACAGGTTCTGCTGACAAGGGTGTAAGAGAACTGCGCTTCTTCTTGACGCTAACATCAGCCTGTAAGGCCGAGTTCACATTTGAGTTATTTGGTCAGTTTCAGCCCTGTGACTGCCCAAATAAGTGAAGCGACACCTGTAATCTGCATTACTATTATTTTACTACTAAAGCAGACTCCCTATGCGTGTTACTGCAAGGCGCATTGTTCTACACCACTATAAAGGCTCTCTGCAGCCGGGAAATTTGTTTTTTTTACGTAATTCACCGCAAATGTATTCGGATCTAAGCAAATTTTTTTCAAAAAATTTGACAAACTAGCGAATCGAATTTTTGAAAAATTCGATCATCTCTAATCTCTAGTGTCAAATGTTCAGTGGAGCCTTGCAACAATGATTGGAGCTGTCAGTGGCCAGAAATACAGTATATAATATAATTCATAGGGGATCGAGCTGATATTTCCCCGTACTCTTTTTCTCTACTGTGCTATTCACATAAACTTTGCATTACTTAGCACTAGAATGGACCCATCTGCTATGGAATGTAAAGCAGCTGTTGTCTGATTATGCTTTGCTTCGCTGATGCCAAATTATTAAACTTGCAATCCGTAACTACTTTTTTCTAATTAAAATAATGCACAGCAGTTTCCCACATTTGTATAATAACCACAAGAGTTGTGCAAATAGTCATAAAATACCCTAATAATCCAGTTTCAAGAGGTGGAATTAATGTCATACGTTTTCATGTACCAACCATTTCCACTAGAGAGGAATAAATTGGTTCCCAAGAATCGATTTGTCTCATCAAGCAGAGTTCTGTACCTATGATTGGGTGTCCCCGAAGCTGAAAACACTCCCCTGCCGCTTGATTGACAGGGACACACATAGCGGCTGGCCCTGACAGTCTAGTAACTGCGCAGCTATTCCTAGCAGAGGCAAAAGTTTAGAGGTTCTGCTTCTAAATGTGTGTGCATCACTACCTGGAAGTGTAGCTGAGCACAGGCAGTTGCTGCTCCAGTAGCGGAAGCAAAGCTCTATACTTTCGCCGCGGAGGAGTAGCTCAAGTGCGAGATTGCCAGAGCACCCTGTCAATCGAGCGTTGGAGACGGGGCTTTAGAGACACCCTTTCGAAGGTGCAGAGCCCTGCTTGAGGAAAATCAATTCTTACAAAACATTTTGCTCATCTCTAATCAATCCCCACCTTTTTTTCAGGAGAATTGCTAACAACTTGGTTCATATCATGGCCTGTTCAACTATCTTCTCCAGGGGCGTAGCTATAGGGGTTGCAGAGGTAGCAAGTACTACCCGGCCCCGGAGCCTGAGGGGGCCCAAAGACCCTTGTGCCACATAAGAAGACACTAGTATTATAGAAAGTGCATGCTGGTCAAGTTACACCTCTGGCTGGAGGGAAGGGTTTAGGTAAAAAATTTGGCATGGGAGGGGGGTGCTGTTTCAATTGTGCCTCAGACAGCATGAAGACTATGTGCTTCCCTGCCCCTGGCCTTAAAGCACTGAGGGAAGGGGGTCCAAGCTGCACCCTTTCGCCAGTGCCCATGAGCCTTTAACTATGCCCCTTTGATCCTCTCCATTCAAAATCTCCCTATGAATGTAATGTAAAATATATGCCTACATAATTATCGGGAGAGAGAGTGAGGCTGGGTTGACACTTTTTGACCATAGCAAAACCGAGATGCAACTGATGTCACCGAAGATCAAGCTGTCACGAAGTTTGACTATGAATTGACACAATTTTACCCACAAAACAAGCCAGTCATCAACAATCAATTCAAAAATGTCATCCATTGGCAATAAAAATGCACATGGTGTGGTTTTAGGTCATAGGCTATGCCTGCCTCCTGAAACGAAAGATTCATACTTACCTCCTCCCTGCTGCTCTGGTCCTCCATGTTGCCTCTGTTGTGTCCAGTGTTTACCTCCGATGCTGCATGGCCATATGTTCCACTGCGTCCAATAACTGGCTTTAGTGGCGATGTGGTCAAAAGTGACAAATCACAGCTAAAACCAGTCATTGGCTGTAACCATGCCCATGGCTTGTGGCCACATCACTGCTGAAGCCAGTCATTGGATGCAGTGAGTGGAGCAAATGAACAATCCAGGGACTGGAACATAGACACAGCAAACGCAGAGCAGAGCGGCAGGTAGCAGGTAAGAATTAATTTTCAGTTTCAGGAGGCAGGCTGCTGGCATCAGTTAAAAGTAATTATTTCTGGAAATACCCTTTACGTTCTTGCTCATATACAGTAGTCACAGAGTGAGGTCACTGCCTCCCAAAAGTTCAGCACACTCTTCCACCTCTGCAATGATCATTCCCAATTGCTCCCAACAGTTTTCAGCTAGTGATGAGCGGCATAGGCAATATTCATCTTTTTCGCATAATATTCACAATAAATTTGCGAATTCTGGAATTCGTAATCTCCAGTCATTATTTTCGCCATTGCGCAAATCGGCTCTAATGATGCGCATATTTTTTGCGCAATGTATGCAACTTCACATTTTATCAGGTCTGAGTAGATATTACAGATTGGTGACATCACAGCACTATGTCTGTAGCATGTGTGTTTGCACAGAAGAACCTATCACACTACCTAACACCCTGCACTGGAACCTAACAGCTACACTATATCAGGATATAACCTACACTGACTATCTCCCACTAACTATTGGATAAGTAATAATACTAATGTAATTGGATAAGGAATAGGATCCAGATGAAAGCACAGAGCACAGCAATGTCACTGCTCTTTCTTAGAACTGCCCAAAAAAAATAAAACTGCAGAAAATGGCTGCTGGGGAGGTTCTTATATAGTAAGGGGTAGAAAACTTTCCTATTGGTTGCTAGGGATGTTGCTAAGCTCAGACAAAGACATTGCAGCCAGAATGGAGGTTACTGATGAAAAAAAAAAATCTAGAATATTCACGATTACAAATATATAGCACTATATTCTACATCTTCGCAAATTCTCGAAGTGTCAATATTCGCGATAAAAATTTGCAATTAGAATATTCGCGATCAACACTGCTTTTTAGCCATTTGTCACCTACACCCTTGACCTTATTAACAAAATTAGTGAACAAGTCAATGCCTCCTGCAAAATCAACAGACTCACCATCTACTGTACCCATTTAATTAATTTCAAGATATTTTAGATATGTTTCAGAAATTAACTATGTAGTATTGTTTTACCAAGGTAAAAAATTATGTTCAAACAATGTCCGTATATTTTGACTGTACTTAGTACAGTAAGAAATGTCTGCCTTCAATGAAAAACGTTCCCACGTCTCATCTTCCAGAATTATGCGAGCTACATACTTGCTAAGGCTGTAGGAACAAGATGTTGTTCTGATGTAGATACTCTATTTCATTACGATGTTTGAAAGGAAAAAAAAAAAAAAAAAAACTTTATTTATAGCACCCTAGTACATATCATTTTGTTTTATTACCTTTGGTCTCCAGACAAATTGAAGCTGTTCTCAGAATATAAATTATTTCTACTGATTCATACTGAATTGTTACATCATATAGCCATAAGCCCATGCACTAAATTGTGGACATGTCATTCCAATGTAAAAAGTCTGGAAAGTATAAAAAGTAGAATAACAATAAAAAAGAAAATAATAATAATAGCCTTAAAGTAAACAACTGTTTCCTGCCAAACACACTGGGAGAGATTTATCAAAGTGGTGTATAGTAGAACTGGCTTAGTTGGCCGTTGAAACCAATCATATTCAACCTTTCATTTTTCACAACTTCTTTGAAAAATAAAAGGTGGAATCTGGCTAGTTGCTATTGGCAATTAGGCCAGTCTACTTTACACCAGTTTGACAAAAATCCCCCAGTATATTATAGTATCTAATACTAGGGATGAACGAACCCGAACTGAGTGTTTGGGTACATTGAGTGTTTGGGTACCTGAACCCGAAGTCTGGGTTCCATGTTCAGGTGATTTTATTATTTTCCGTTATAACATGGTTATAGCGGAAAATAATAGCATTCTTAAGACAAAATGCAAAAGAATATGACCATTTGGGGGTAAAAACAAAACAAAACAACAACTCACCTCATCCACTTGGTCACGCTGCCGCAGTGCCTTCTATCTTCTTTCAGCAGGACCTGCAAAAGGACTTGCAAGTGTGTAAGTGTGAGTGTGTTTATTTCATCGCAGGTCCTTCTGTCTTCATTCAGCAGGACCTGGTGAGCGCGGTGACGTCATCACAGGTCCTTTGGCAGGTCCTGCTGATAGAAGACACTGCGGCAGCATGATCAAGTGAATGAGGTGAGTTTTTTTTTTTTTCTTTTGTTACCCCTAAATGGCCATATTCTTTTGCTTTCTGTCTTAAGAATGCTATTATTTTCCACTATAACCATGTTATAACGGAAAATAATAAAGTGAAGTTCAGGTTCCCATTGACTTGCATGGGGTTCAGGTTCAGGGTCAAGTTCGGGTCCCGAACCCGAACTTTGACCTGAAGTTCGGCCGAACCCGGCCAACCCGAACTTCCACAAGTTCGCTTATCCCTATATAATGCCACTACCTATGCAGTTCAGATGTTGGAAAGCTTTGCTGAAAGAAGGCAGTGACTTCTGAATATTTATATGTGAAGAATGGTTATCTGAAAGGGCAGTAGAAATGATAGGAGGACATCCAGGGAGGGAGAATAGCAAAAGAAGGTGCTAGACACTGTGAGAAGAAAAAAACAACACATCTGTTTTATTCTTTATTTTTCTGTTCTTCTGGTGATGTAAACTCAAGCCTTAGGGCTCATGCACACAAACGTATTTCCTTTCCGTGTCCATTCAATTTTTTGGGCGGACCGAATGCGTAACCATTCATTTCAATGGGTCCGCAAAAAAAATGGTTAGTCCGTTTGCGTACGTTACATACATTTCCGTACGTCTGCATGTCCATTATGCCAAAAAATAGAACATGTCCTATTATTGTCCTACATAACAGACAAGGATAGGACTGTTCTATTAGGGGCCAGCTGTTCCATTTCGCAAAATACGTACTGCACATGGACATCCGTGTTTTTTGTGCATCTGTGTTTTGTGGAACACAAAATACATACAGTCATTTGCATGAGCCCTTGTTCTTCTACTGTCTTCAGCGTGCCAGTAATCCAGGTCAATAGATGTTTAATTTCTTTTTTTTTTTATAAATCCACTTGACATGTTTGGGTTATTGGGAAATGCAATCTCATTTGCAACAAGTTAATTGTCAATTGCATTTTTAAGTAATTGTACTTAACTCTGGCTTACTGTTCTGTTGCAAATCTTTGCTTCCATTGGAATCAAGTAAACAGATTGGCTCTACGGAAAATACTTCTTATCTGTTTGTTAGCTCATTAATGGGCAAAACAAATATCAGCTCCGGTGACGCCAAGAAACCCACAACACAGTTTCCTTACAAGTGACATTTGGAAACCTTACACATGAAACTCATCTATGCAAAGCCATCTGTATAACTTCATACAAGCCGTGCCAGTTATAGCGCTTGTTAGACTGGTATCCTACTCCCCCTGAGCAATCAATATGACATGTCTTAGGCTACTTTCACATTAGCGTCAGCAGGGTCCGGAAGGCTGTTCAGGCAGGGAAACATCCTGCCGGATCCATACGGACGCTATCCCATGTGTGCAGTCGAAAGTTCGCTCCAGCCCCATTACCTATAATGGGGACGGGCTGCAGGTCGGGTTGCAGCACGGCAAACATGCTGAGAGGTGGCTGGAAAACAAACTGCAGCATGCTGGCTGCATCTCCCACCGGCAGCACACATGGACTTCCAGCGGCACACATGGGCTACCGTTAGTACAGATCTGGCAGGCTGTTCCCCTGCCGTAACAGCCTGCCAGACCCTGCTGACGCCAATGTGAAAGTAGCCTTAATACTTCATGAACAAGATGTAATAATTTGGAGCTTTAATCATAATATTAATGACTTGATTGACACGGATTGTCCGTCTGTTAAACCATTGAGTTTGGTTTATGTTAAATAGAATAGGTCACCTCCAAAATCAAAGTAAGCATACAGCCACGTAGCGTGATGACTGGTGTTGAGCAAATCAAAGCTGAATTTTAGGAAAAATTTTATTTGCGTTTTGTTGTAACAAATCATTTTTTCCTAAAATGGTGGCTGAAAATAAAAAAGACTATACTCACCTCACCTCACCTTTGTTATAAGGTGAGTATAATTTTTTTTTTACCCCAAATGAACCCCCTGAGCACCTGAACGTGAGTCTCAGATGCCACAATCGTTGTTGAACACAGTATATGAGGGGTTAAATGACGGGGAGCGGCACAATCGCTGTTCTCTGTTATTGCGCCCGCTCCATACAATGAAAAGCAATTTGTGACAAAATAATTCCTAACAAATCAAATCTCTTAACAAAGTTCTGCGAAGCAGTCAAATAGAATATTTCAAACTTTGCTCATCTCTAGTGGTAACCCCCAAAGAAATCATATAACCTTTTAATGAAAAGCTGGTCCTCTAATCCTGAGAAGTTCTCCATTTTATTTATATGCAAATAAGGTTTTTGGTGTCACCATCAACGTTGTACCAGAGGATCCTTCGATGGGCCCAAGCTCTGATACCATAGTGGGCCCCAAAAGTCCAGAGAAAAGAAAATGTTTTGCCACTAGTGTTTATTTCTTTGACTCGAAACCTGTTAGATTTTATTGACCATACAGGGTTTGGCCTGATATCTATTTTCTCTGATTGGCACAAGGAGCTCCAGTCCGACCCTGTGCACCCTTACTCTACCAATAACACTGCCAATTGTGTGTGAGGGCACAGCAGTAGCCTGGTTTACTGAGAGGAGCAGCCCTGCCCATGGTGTACTGAAAACCTTATTTATAGAGATGAACGAATCGATTCTTTAGAATCAAAATTCCACCCACATTTTTTTCATTAAAATCCAAGTTTCTTTTGATTCGATTTGGGAGAATTTTTGGGGAAAGAGCATTTATATCGGTTCAATCAATTTGTACTTCAATCAAATTTCTTGGCCGAAGTGAATTTTAGGACATTTGCTCATTTCTACTTATTTCCATAAAAATTATAAAGACGTATTTCTGAGGCTTCCCTTCTTTCACAAGGCTGCAATGGTTATATTTAAGGGCACATGGCGGAATACATACTTTGAAATTGATTTTGAAGTTGACAGAGTCCCCAATACACATACTTGGGAGGAAAAAAAACGCAAACCTATTTATTAATAGTTTTTAATATTAGAGCCCCACTAGTCCCATTCTGTATATGGAATTCTGTGTGGGACAAAACAAAATAGAAGTTTCAGTAAGACCCAATGCGGTCCAATGTGCGTGTACCATTTTTAAAATATTATTCCTCCCTGTCTACATGCAAAATTTATAGAGGACTGATTTGAACAACAAGATGCAACAATACTATCATTAAGGCTTGATACACTTGATTATTAAAGCTTGGATGGTAGCTTAATACAGGGAGAGTTGTATGTATTGTATGTGTACTAGAGATGAGCGAATTTCTAAAAAATTAGATTCAGCTGGTTCGCCAAATTTTTTTTCAGAAAAATTTGGTTTGGCCCGAATTTATTTGTGGCGAATCGCGTTAAAAAACTGCTATTTCCTGGCTGCAGAGAGCCTTTATAGTGGTGTAGAACACTGTGCCTTGCAGTAACACACATAAAGAGTCTGCTGTGGTAGTGAAACAATATTGGGAGTCCGTATGACATGCAGATGACAGGTGTCGCTTTTAGAATGACTGCATATTTCACTTATTTGGGCAGTTACGAGGCCAAAACTGACCAAATAACTCAAGTGTGAACTCAGCCTTACAGGTCAATGTTAGTGTCAGGTATAAAGAACCGTGCAGAGGCCCAAGATCCTACTATAGTGTGAAAGAGCACACTCCTTCTACACCAATTCACTGAATCTACATAGATTTCTACAGAGCCTGTTCTATTACACTGCTTATACAAGTAGTGCCCCCCGACAGAGTGGAGAGGGTGTCAGCAGTAAGTATGTGTTGGACGTCACTGATTATTTTGCCCTTCCTCTGATCTGTCAGAACAATAACCCCCAAAAAACTGATCCTGTCTGTGGAGTTTCCGCCTTCACTCGGCCAGCATTTGGTCAGCAATCCATCAGAATTGCTAAAGTTAAAAAAAACAGGAGGGGATCAGAATCAGAGATGACATGTGAATGGGATATTTGCATGTCTTCTGTGTTTTGTACCCACTCCTGCTTTTGGCTACCAAATCATAAGCCAATTCTGATGAAAAATAGGGACCATGTCATGCAGACCTTACAGTTGTTACATAGACATGATCTGTTGTGCATCTTATTTTATCTTCCTTCTGACTGATCAGAAGTGTCAAATAAATGATGATGTCAACCAAGCCAAAAGCCAAAATAGTGGATCAGTCATGAAGTGGGGAGGGTAAAAGCAGCATGAGGATACCACAGAATGGCCCAATGACAGAGTCTGGAGCTGGCAGCATCATCAGGAGGAGGCAAAAGAGTGGCACAATGACAGTGTGGAGGTGGCAGCAGCATCAGGAGGAGGCAAAAGAGTGGCACGATGACAGTGTGGAGGTGGCAGCAGCAGCATCAGGAGATCACAGAGTGACCTGTTGACAGAGTGGTGAGGTGGGTTGCAAAACCAGTACTAGCTAAAGATAATGGGTAAAAGAAGGAGCACTTGGCATCAGATGTTTGGCATCAGGCAGTGGCAGCATCAGAATAATAGCTGAGGCAGGTAGCCAGAAAAAAATGGTCTCTTTTGTCAATGTGTTGGTGTGGCACCATGAATGATCTAGTCTGAACATCAGGCATTGGTGGGTGGAAATCCTGGCTAATCCACGCCTAATTCATCTTGACAAAGGTCAGTCTCTCCACATTTTGGGTGGACAGGCGAGTTCTTCTTGGGGTAACTGAGGAAACAGAAAAGGACCGAGGCAGGTTGATGACAGGTGAGGGCATAGGGCCTGCTCCCGGGCCATGCCAACTAAGGGTTGTGTCTGACGAACCCACTGACTCTTGGCTGGAGGTGTCTGATGTCACTTGGGATGAAGTGGAGGACCAAGTCAACCATTCAAGAGCCACTGGGTTGCTAATCAAGACACGACCGCTAGATGAGACCAGGAACTTAGGTCACTTGCTGCGACTCCTGCTTCCACGCCCCCTTACTCTGCTGCGACCTGAGCCAGAAACATTTAGGCCTCTGTCACTCTCCTGTGCAGGGCCTGGCACTTCTCTGTCTGACATACTGTTAGATCAAAAATATAAATAAAAAGGAAATTAAAACACCTCAGAAAAGTCTGTCATTTTCTCACTTCATCACTAATACACGCCAAAGAAAGCTTTAGAACATATAACTACATCGCTGAACGGCTAATAGGCCCTTACTGTTTTCCACCTATACACGCCACAAAAGGATTTATAACATATAACCACTGAACGGCAAATAATATATATTTTTTTGCCACTAATACACGCCAAAAAGGGCTGTAATTTTCTCACTTCATTACACAAAGGCAAAATACTTTTTTTTGTGCCACTAATACACGGCAAAAGGGCTTTAGAACATATAACTGCACCTCTGAACTGGCAAATAGGCCCTTACTTTTTTCCACTTATAACACGCCACAAAATCCTTTAGAACATATAACTGCACCGCTGAACGGCAAATAATATATATTATTTTTGCAACTAATACACGCAAAAAAGGGCTGTAATTTTCTCATTCACCACACAACGGCTAATAAGCCCTTTTTTCCCACTAATAGAAGCCAAAAAATGCTTTAGAACATATAACTGCACCTCACAAGGGCAAATAAGACGTATAAATATTTCCTTGTAATAAACCCTGTTAATGGCTGTATCAAACAGCACTTGCACCCCAATAACAAGAGCGGTTTGCTGGAATTACAGAGCTGTATAATGGCAATATGGATCCCCAGTCAGTGCAGCAAGGTGTAATCGGATTGTTCCTATTATCCAGGCTGTAATCTCTCCTACTGAACCCTGTTCTGCTTCCATACTGTGGAATGATTCCTCCCTATTGTTTCCCTGAACTTCTATACAGCAAAATAAAAATGTTAAAGTCTTTTCTACCACTGTCCCTAGCGGCCTGCTGACATCTCTCCCTGCACTAAGTAGACTGGAAAATGGCTCTGAATCCAAGATGGCTGAGGCTATTTATAGGGCTGTGACATCACAGGGCTGGCTGCTGATTGGCTGCATGCATAGCATTGTGGGTGATCCCTCGTTTCCAGAGTTCCTTGCTCCATGTCCTCACATGTGCAGCATGCATTTTAGGAAAAAATTTGATTCGTTACCATGAAGCGTGAGGAAATTCGGATTCGGTGCAAATCTAATTTTTCTGGAAATTCGGATCGAATTCCACTTCGTCAACTTCAGTTCGCTCATTTCTAGTTACGACATATCTGACTTTAAAGGGTATAGCGTTGAATCAAGGAAATCGAAATACTAAACATAAAGAGAGTCTACTGATGGATCGGCATATGCACTCTCTTAAAGAGGACCTGACAGTATTTTGGACACGTCTGTTTTAGTAACTACTTCCGTACAGCAAGTAGTAACAATTTTTAGGCATCCTTTCATATAACGCTATGTTGTGCCGTTCTGCTATTGTTCCTACTAGAAGTTTATGAATGAATGAATTGCCAGCAGTCTACAATACAAGTCCAACTGTGTGAGGGTGTGTCCCTGCACAGTCTGACACTGGCAACACTGATTAGATAGCATCAGACTGCTTAGGGGCACACCCTCAATTGGTAACCTCCATCTGGACCTTTATTGCAGACAGCAACAATTCATTCATAAAATTATTAAAGGAATAATAGAGAAATTGCCTGACGCAGAGTCATAAGAATAGATGCTCAAGAATAGTTATTGTATGGGGGATGCAAGTAGTTACTGTACTAAAACAGACATGTCAGGAGAGGTGGAGATGCTGAAGCCAGATGATACTTTGCCTGTTCATTGGTTTCCATGTTTCTCATAGGAAACCAAATATGTTTGATTTGATGTCTTGTTTTGTATGCTGGTGGCAGTGATATGATGTATTAGGATTAGGAAGTATTAACCATGCATTGATAACTTTTCCCCCTATTTTAGCTATAAAACACCCATCTGTTCTGTTACTTTTTTAATTTCCTGACGAAGCAATGGCAGATTGTGAGAGATTGCACTTACTTTTAATTTGGTTTCAATGTAAAGAATGTCACACAAGAATTAAAAGTAAGAAAAATAGCTTCTTTTCATCTCGAGATAGGATTTTCATCTCAGTATTCTTGGTCCAGTAAGAGATGGTGGAGAACCAGTATATCTTCACATTGATGTGTCTATTTCTTTTCTTTTCTTTTTGGAATTAGTAAGTGCATTTGGTTCTTTGTATTTCTTTATTTGTAAACATGTTAAATATAAGGTTCAAATAAACAAACTTCTTTATTAATTAGTAATAGTGTTGATCAAGTCTAAGTCCATGAAGTGGATCAATCCGATTTTCAGGAAAAATTTGCTGTGAAGCCGAATTTTCTCAAGCTTCGTGGTAACAAATCAATTTTCCCAGAATGGCGGTAAAAAATAAAATCATACTTACCTCATCCGTTTGAGCGAGAAGAGTCAGCAACCACCATCTTGATTGAAGATCTTGCACAAAATCCTGTATGCGGTGACGTATGACGTCACTACACCGGTCGATGTGATGACTTCATCACTGGATGCTTGAGATTTCACACTGGATCTACAATCAAGATAGCAGCAGCTGGCTCTTCACGATCTATTGCATGAGGTAAGTGTGATTTTTAAAATTTTTTACACTGTAATATTAGTGTAAGATGCCGCGATAAGCTGTGAAAGCGGCATCTGAGGGGTACAATGATGGGGAGCAGTGCAATCGCCGATCCCTGTCATTGCACCCAATACTTACCAACAAATACAAAGTAATTAAATACACAGAAAAAAAAATATTTACATTCGGCGAAGCAGTCAAATCGAATTGTCAAATACTTCACTCATCTGTAATTAATAACCTAAGCTGGACACAGCAGTCCTCACTTTGATGCCTTTGCTAAGTAGTACATGTCTGTAGGACACGTTTGGTCATTGACAAGGGACAGAAATGTCTAATACATAAAAATCCTAGTTTATATTCTCATCCAAAAAGTTGAACATTAAAGAACTTTTCCAGGCTCCTGATACTGATGACCTACCCCAGGATTGGTCATTAATATCCAGTTCGGTGAGGGTCTGATATACCGCATTCCCACAGATCAGCTGTTCCTTGCAGTCTCCGGTGCTAGAACTAGGACTGTGGATGGAGCAGGAAGCACAGCACCATTCAAAGTATACTGGTCATGCTGGGTTACTGCAGCTCAGCTCCCATTCATTTCACTGGGGGATGGGCTTTAGTAACCCAACACAGCCACTACACTTTCAACTGAGCTGTGCTTCAGTAACACCCTGGAGTGGTGTTACCACTCCTACACCCTGCTACTATCTCTAATGGGCTAACATGAATGCCAGCTTATGTATTTTTGTCCAGGTCCTCTACACTGTGTATTCCAAATCTTGTTATGCAACTGTTTATTACATGTAATGTGCCTGGTTCACCAGCAGGTGGCAGCATAAATGGCAGAGCTATCCTTAGATAGAATGGAACTCGCCATTCCATTCTCCCCCCTTTGGGCAGAAGTGGGCCAGTCCTGCTTGTTACCAGAAGGGTGGCAGTTCTAGATTATTCCAGTTTGGACTCCATGTTAGAGCCGAGAAGACTCGAGTAGCAGTCAGAGGAAATTGTTCTTTGGCTGAAAATAAGTTGTTTACTGAGTCTCAGGAGGGGAATAACAGTCAACGGCACCTCATTCAAGGATACCAGAGCAGATCAGACGTACATAAACCAGACAAAACCATAATTTGGTGCAGCTTAAAGAGGTAAAGTAAGTTATTAAGCAAGCCTGTGAGTAGAGCAGAGAGAGATAAAGCCAGCAGTTTTTGAGCTTGCATGCCAGTTTATGCTAAAGCCTGCTGGGACCAAGACAGAGCTTGAAGATTGGTTTTGATGAACGTTTATTCAAGTAAAGCTGCCATTGAACTTCATCACAAGGTCTGGACTCAATCTTTCTTTCAAATCCCTCAATTATTCCCCCTTTTTATTGATTCGGAGCCAAAGCCTGTGGTCCCGCAGTATACAAGTAGGAGCACCGTGACACACATAAAGAAACATTTATGCCGCACTACACCACTCGGCATTCCTACTACACCTGGGACTTGATAGAGGGCCCTGGGGGGCAGCGCACATTGCACTTCCTGCTCCATTGACAGTGCTAGTTCCAGTTCCTGAAGTTTCATGGGACAGCAGATCGGTATGAGTTCCATGGGTCAGACTATCACCAATTGGGTATTAATGACCTATCCTGAGGGTAGGTCATCAATATCAGGAGCCTGGAACACACCTTCAACAAAGAATTGATCTTCATTTCTCAGCTGTGGGTCCTGAAATCAGCACTTGACAATTTAACTTTAACAAGGCAAGACAAGTGCGCTTTATGTTAAAGGGTTATTCCCATCTCAGACAATGGGGGCATATTGCTAGGATATGCCCCCATTTTCTGATAGGTGCAGGTCCCACCCCTGCGCATGCACAATGCGCCCTACAAAGTCCAGGAGGGCGCATTGTGCATGCGCAGCTGCCCTCCATTTATTTCTATGGGGCTGCTGAAAATAATCGAGCTCTGGCTCGGCTATTTCCCTCGACCCTATAGAAATGAATGGGAACAGTGGCCGTGCATGCACAGTGCACTCCCATTCATTTCTATGGGGAGAGAACGTTTGGTGGTAGCCGGTCACTGGAATACCCGGGGTCCTCCAGCCACCACTTTCCCTGCTCCCTTCTCGATAAAGGTGCGGGTCCCAGCGGTAGGACCAACACCTATCAGACAACGGGGACATATCCTAGTGAAGGGAATTCCCTTTTAAGGCCACTTTAGACTGCGTTTGCATTAATCTGCAATTATAAAGGTGCCACCAATTACGTACCTAATGCAAAAGCATAATAGAATTGTTGGTGTGGACACCTAAATCATCATTTACCGGAAGCAAATCATGCCGCCTAAACAGAACTCTGCTGCCGGCAAATAATGATTCTGTATGGGGGCGAACGATGAGATTATTGATCCCTCCTCCCCATACTGTGGAGGAGATTGCTGCATATAAATACAGAGGTTCACCTCCAATGACTAGCAGGCGATTGATGGGAAGTTGAGCAGTGTAAAGGGGCCTTTACTGGAATAACCCTTTAATCAATGCCATGGATATATACAATATTGTTTTGCATATAAAAACATCTGTTTTATGCAATTATTGAGCTCTTTCTGCATATACACAGTATGAGAGCTCAGAAGTTGATTAAATGTTGTACTACTTGGTGCCTCCTTGAACAAATCTAGAAGAATGGGCTCCGCATGTTACACCTCAGCTCTAAAGACGATTCTAAGTGGGTTTGAAATGTGGTAGAAAAACAAACAAACACATGATTTACTTTACATCTAGTTTTATTGTTTCCATTAATCCGCTCAGCAATCATAATCCAGAAAGTAATGCTGTGGCTGGAATAATATTTCTTCCACAAAGCTCAGCGTCTTGCTGAATCAGGTGTAAGGCGCCAGCCAGGTTATGCTATTTACTTTACAAGTGCTTGCATACATTTTGCCTCTGATTTTCACTCTATTCTGCAATTTAGTTGCCAAGGCATATATAAATAAGAAATCTCTTCCACTTCATCTGCATGTTTATAGACTTGCTTAGAAAATTATAAAGTTGCTGCACAAATCTCTGTCATTATGGGGGAGTAGTAGTGAGTATTCCTCCTTGTCTGTGACTCACATTTCCGATGCTAGACAACAACTTTTAACTTTTTAACTCTTTTACATTAAATTGAGATATTTTTCTAATTTTCAATCTTTTAGCCGAAGCTTGGAAAATCTGGAAATATAATTAGAAATAATACTGAACCATAACCACATATCACATAAAGCTGCTGCCGCCACGATCATTATTTATTGCGAACCATTGAGAAGAAAACACATTTACGAGATGTAATGAATCATCCAACATAGGGGGATATACGGTATGTCAGGGGATGTGATTTCTTAGATTTCCAATATCAGCTTCTTCAGTGACATGGCAGATCCTGTCTTAGAAAGCCATTGTTCTCCACAGCTCGAGATGTGCGCCGTTGATATCAGATGCAGGAGAGCTGTGCATTATGAAAAGTGACAGAGCATGAAGCTATGTTCAAATGAAATGGCAGCGAAGAGCTCTGGAGCTCTATAGTAGGATGGAATAGGTACTGACAGGGCATATGAGGTATGGATTCTCATTCTAAACGCTATGGGTTAATCGTCAAAAAGCAGTGGAATACATAAAAGAGAGGGGTCCCCGAAACACATATCAAAATGACATATCATAAAGATATAGACATATCGTAAAGGTACAGTCCAAACAAATTAAGATGCGTTGGACTCACCCCCTCACAAATAGATGGAGATTAGAGATGAGCAAAGTTTTGAAAAATTTGATTTGGGCGCTTCGTCGAATTTCATGAAATTTGATTCGTTCTGAATTAATTTGTCATGAAGCGTGTTAAATCAGCCAGATTCAATCAGATTTATTTTTTAAAAGTTGGGTAGAATATTGATTCTTCTGAATTGATTCTCCCATCTCTAATGTATTGCAAGGGGTGAAATCCACAATGGAAACCTGCACTATCAATTGACATGCCGCGGCAAATCTGCAGCATTTGAGTCCAGGGTGGATGTACCCTAAAAAAAAAATATGGGTTCAGAAAATGTATATATTTTCAGCATCTATGGAGCAACAGAGACTCTGCGTGTCATTATACAGTATTCTCCTGCTCCACTGGATGCCTTATACACAGGCTCTGAGCTAAAAAATAAAAGGCTCAATACATTATCCTTTCCTTTTTTTTTTTTAAAAGGACTATGAATGCCACTGTATGAGGCAAAATAATGCCTTATGCAATTTTATACCTATTGTGGTCCTATATATATACGCGTATATACTGTACATTCATAAGAATTATATTGTGACATTGTGCATTTTTGTGAATGCCTTTAGATGGTGGACTAAGAATTACGTGTTACATTTATTAAGCAACAATTGCACTTAACGGAAATGCATTCAATTAATAGAAATGCTGTATTTGACACTTCAAATCTATTCATGGTACCTGAAATTTATAGTGTAGGACTCTTGTCTTGAAATTTATTAGTGAAATGTCAATGTCAGTAAGTGTCAATTCTTCAAGTCAATGACATGTTCATGTTTCACAGTGATGGTTCTTAACTCTTTGCTTTCCTCTAGAATACACTCAGATTTTTTTTATAAAATACATAGATCCATATTGTCTGCTGATGAGGGCCCAAAACTCTGAATCAAATACATTACAATTGGAAACAATGACAATTTATTTGGACTTTATATTCCACGATATACCAGTAGGACCGGGGTGTTATTACTTTATGGCTGGTGTTTGGTGGGGTGGCAATACAGTTTGCATTCATGGGAACAATGTATCAATTATTCATGTGAGGTTGCTGAGAAAGGGGACGTCTCTACGCTCCACTCAGACCGCGAGTGGAGTGGTGGAAGAGAGAGAAGGGGCGCACAATAGAATAGTACGTTCGAGCAAATTAAGGTATAATAACAAAGAGAGAGAGAAGCTCTAAGATATAGGCACAACTCTGTTGTAGATCCAATTAGAATCCAATTCCACAGGACTGCAGGGAGTGTCTCTCCTGGAAAGGGTGTCCAATCCTCCAGAGAGTGTTAGTCATGAAGAAAAGTTGCTGCAATGGCGCAAATTTGCTGATGGAAATGGACGTGGGACTTCAATATAGATTTTTTATTTTTTTTATTTAGAGAAAGTGCATGACCATGTAAACAACGCATTTTGGGGACAAAAAGTTCCCCTTCATCAGGTTAGATCTAACCTGATGAAGGGGAACTGTTTGTCCCCGAAATGTGTTGTTTACATGGTCATGCGCTTTCTCTAGATAAAAAAAGAAAAATCTTTATTGAAGTCCCACCTCCATTTCCATCAGCGAATTTGCGCCATTGCAACATTTTGCGTAATTATTTATGTGAGGACATTATTGCTGGCACTAGTGGAGGGAGATTTATTTGGTAATTTCTCAATGAACTTAAAAGGCTTGTCCATGATAGAAAAATGCTTGCGTTTTCCCCCAGAAAGCAGCACCAATTCATAGGCTGTGTCTGCCACTGGCATCAAAGCAAATTCACCTATTCAAGTGAAGACTGAGCTGCAATATCACACACATGCCTAGGCCAAGAGTGGACAAACCCTTTAAGTTAAATGCACACAATTCCAGTAGACATTGATCTCTTTGGACTTGATGAAAACAGGCAAAAAAAGAGGCGGGGTGGAAATTAGGGATTATTATTATGTTTTGTAGACAACATGTCTTTGAATTCAGCAGCGGAGTCACTCTCATGTAGAGCGAGGTGCAGGACTTGGATATCTCAGAGTTCAGCTTTCCCTCTTCCTCTTTTGTCTGTACTGAAGAAGGTTACAACAGCCCGAGCTTCTTGCCAGCTGTTGTAACTTGAAATTGACAGTAGATTAGTCTGAACATACAGAAGAGAGAGATAGAGAGAGAGTCTGTAGAGAGCAAAGAAGTCACACAAAGTATAAAACTAGAAGAAATAGCAGATTTATGAGGGTCTTAGTTCTGAAGAATTTAGGATCTTAGTTATGAGGAAAGAATTAAGGGAATTATATTTTTTTAGTCTTGAGAAGAGGCACTTAAGGGAGTACTTGATAAATCTTTATAAATATTTTAATGGCCCGTACAAAAAAATATGGTGAAAAGATATTCCACAATAAATCTCTCAAAAGACAAGGGGCACTGCCTCCGTCTATAGAAGAAAAAGTTTAGTCTCCAGAGCTGATAAGGCTCCTTTACTAGTGTTGAGCGTGAATATTCGAAAAGCAGTTTTTTTTCAAGAAAATAATCTCGAATTCGCAAATTCACAAATATATGATGAATATTCTACAAAATATTCATGAAATATCACAAATTCGAATATTGCAGGTAACCCTCATCAATATTCTTTACCATAAGAACAGTGAAACAGCAGGAACAGTGGCATACCAATGTCATTGGTACAGAAGCTATCATTCACAATCAATTGTGAAAATATCATTGATCTAATGATATTTCACAATTGATTTTGGATTACAGCCTCTGTACCCTGGCTCACTCCCAGTACTGGTGACGTCACCCTTTAGTCAGTCTCAATTTTGCTTTGCTGATTTGGGAGGGGCAGGCAAAGTGCACAAAATGGTAATACAGACAAAACAAAATGAGGAAAAATAAAACAAATAATTATAAAAAAAAGAATGCCTACACTAATTCAAACTGAAACTTCTAGCCCAGTCCCTCGTAAACTATATATCCTCTAGTTCAAAAGAATGGAAATGGGATACCATTTAAAAATGTGTTTAGTTGCAGTTTACACTATTACAAAATAAAAAAAAATTAAACAGACTATTTCACAATTTTTAGCATTCTCCTGGGTATGAACAAAGCATACTTTAATGAAAATGGAATCAAAATAAAGCCTTGTGTATCTATGAAAATTTAAGGATTTTACAGCCACCTGTACCTAACAAAATGAAAATTTGTCTTGTAAGGACAGTGGGTAAATGGCCTGCTTTTGAACAGGCTAAGGAATCTATCAAAATATATACTTTTGATAGTTAGAGGGCTTTTCTAGGGGTGAATGGTTAGCATTTTTATAAAGGGGCAGAAGTGAAATGTTGGGGTTCAGCAAATAGAGTTGGGGATGTGTTTATGAATAATGGTGTCCTCAATGCTTAGAAGTACAGGTACAGTGTCTTGAAACACATTGCTTAGTATTGTGATTGTGTGTCATGAAAAGGTGCTTGTGCCTGAGTTCCCATAAAGTTGCACAGGGAGGGGGAGGTTCTAACAATCCTCCCAGGGCTGACTCCACCCTTCTTTCTCTCTACTAGGAAGGAAGTCAGTGCAGAGCAGTGTAAACTGTTGTCTGAGGTAGAAGCATCAACTCAGCAGGCATTGTGTAGAGCTATCTAAACTCCAGAGTTAGTTACATGTACCAGATCAAAAAAGGGAAAGATTACAGAAGATCCAGGCAACCCAAAGAGGAATTGAGAATATTGGCAAAGGAAGGTAATTTTTTTTTTATCAGGCTTTAGCCTCCTCTGCATTTGGTGGAGAGATTCCAAGCTGCCCACCATAACCAAAGATAGAAAGGCCACCTGTCAGGAGACAGTATTCCTAGAGAGGATACTGCAGCTATTGTGAACTGAACTGAAGTATATGACTGATAGTACATCCCTCCAGCCTGGAGACACAAGAGAGGAAGATTGATTGCTATAAAACAAACCCTTATGCAACTTTTGGGAACTAACCTGAACCATTGTAGAAGCTGTCTTGCTGTAAATTACATTTTTTGTACAGTGATGACCTTTGGATCAGATTCAGCAAAGTACTGGGAATTTGTTAAGAGAACTGGTCTTCTTATTGTGCAAACTCATCACCTACTTGCACCCAAGGGTGCTGGCATCACAAACTTCAGGGACCCTGCCTTCCCTTCACCTAAAACCCATACCACCAAGGGCACCTTGACTATCATCTGACAGGAGAACCCTCAACACCAGAGTGTTCCCCCGAAGGAATCCAGTGCTATCCTTCCACTCACTGCACACTGGCCCAGGGAGCTGCAGAAATGTGAGTACCAACTAGTACACCCATCAGGTCATCACACTCACACATTGCTTCTGAAGTCCCGGTAGCTGTACATGTAATTATCCATCATACAATACCATCAGGGAGGACAACAGCTCCAAACATACAAGCCAATAGCATTAACAACAATCAGCAGCGTAAAGAAGAACAAGGAGTCCTGGAAGTGATGATATGGCCCCCACAGAGCCCTGATCTCAACATGATCCAGTCTGTCTGGGATTAAATAAAGAGAAAGAAGAATTTTACAAAGCCTACCTCCACAGAAGAGCTTTGGTTAGTTCTCCAAGATGTTCGAACAACTTCCGTGCCAATACCTTCAAAAACTGTGTGCAAGTGTACCTAGAAGAACTGGTGCTGTTTTAAAGACAAATTAATGGATCTAGATTTCTCTTTTTTCTTTTTGTTGCTTTACATTTTGTTAATGGATAAATACACTATTAACACTTCTAGTTTTGAAAGTATTCTTACTTTGCTGCATTTTCCCCCCACCTGCTTTCACTTTTTTCCACAATACGATTTATTTATCTATCTATCTTATAAAAAGCTAACTCAGAACACCAATATATCAACTATCATATCATCATATGGAATATATTTGAAGGCAAAGGATAAAAACAAATACCAGTACCATATAGAACAACTTAGACTCTTGTATTATATTTAAAAAGGAATAAAATATCCTTTCACTTCTCAAAGGAGACAGGAAATCCCATCACAGTATTGACATGTCCTTGACTGCGTCTTGTCACTCAGCTACCATTGAAGACACAATAGAATCTGCAACCCATGATGTATATCTAGGCTCGGACTGGCCCACCGGGGAGACGGGGGATTCCTTGGTGGGCCCCCAGTCTCCTGCGCCCATAGATAAGACGAAGGAGTAATTATTTATCTTGTTTCTCAGGAGAGATAATTATTGAAGCCACTAGGTGGCAGTATCGCACAGCAATGCAGCCTCCTACTGGTGTAAATTGTACTGGAGGCCCCGCAGTATCTTCTAAACTTTCCAGCTGCTGGCAGTGAAGGAGGAGAGAACATGTCTGGCCATCCTCCTGCCCTCCCAGCTGTCAGAAAACTGGCTGCTGGACAGAAGGACTCCTCTACGATGCTGGGCGGATTTCTCAGGTGTGTGACAGTAGTGAGCTGTAGGAGACTGTAAGGGGGAAATAGGGGATTTGTTTATAGCAGACACAGATCTATGAATGTGTGCTGCTCTCTGCCCTAGGTCCCCCCAATGCCTCTGCTTTAGGTGCACCCCCATTAGTGCCATAGCTCCAGATGCCCCCAATGCCCCCAGTCTAAATGCACCCCTACTATTGCATCTCTATCAGTTGCCTCCCCAATACCTCTGCTCCAGGATCCCACACTATTACCATGCCTCAGGCAACCCTAATGCCTCCGCTTTAGGTGCACCCCTATTAGTGCTCCTGCACCAGATGGCCACTCTAAATGCACCGCTAATATTGCCTCTTCTCCAGTTACCCCTGCTCCAGGATCCACACTACTGCCCTGTCTCAGGCGACCCTAATGCCTTTGTTTCAGTCATGACCCTCCGTTTGTGCCCTTTTCTCAAGTTGCTCCTCTAGCACCTTTGCTTGGGCTTTGCTAAAGGTTATGACCTGCAAAGGGGGTTGGACCTATGACTGAAAAATTTGCATAGTGCGTCACATTCTAGAGTATTGACACAAATTGTTTACATGGTGGTAGTGTTGATATTCCGTATTTACAGGCATCACTGCTGCCATGTAAAGAGATACTGGTGGTGGATTTAAAGGGGTTGTCAAGTTTTTCAAGTTATCCTCTCCACACCATAGGGCATAACTATATGATTAGTGGGGGTCTGATTCTGCGACCCCCCACTAAATCCAGGAACAGGTCCTGTTCCCCCTTTTTGATGGCGTGGCAGGTCACACATACGCCCTGCTGCTCCATTTATTCTCTTTGGGGCCACTTGAAATAACTAGCGCTGTACTCTGCCATCTCCAGTGACCCCATAGAGAATGGATGGAGAGGCAGGGCATATGCTCGACCTGCCACTCAATCAAGAAGGGGGATCAGTGGGGGCTACAGCGTTCAGACCCCTACTGATCACTTAGCTATCCACAATCCTGTGGATAGAGGATAAATAGAAAAGTGGACAACGACCCTTTAACAGGCGAGCATTTCTATTTTAGTTTGACAAATATTTTGGGCCAGATTTTTAATTCTTATTTTTTTTACACCCAAAGAAAACCTTTGAAGCTAGGGAATGTGAATGTCACGGCTGAGGATGGGGGAAACCCTCAGCCGTGCGATGCCAGGTGTTGTAATGGCTACTCGGCCATGAGAACAGGATAGGGAGCAGGTCACCTCCTCCCTACCCTGACCCTAATTCCTAACCTGCATGGGCCGACCTTTAAGGTAGGAGGACCCATGCGCAGGAACCTCGGAGCCCTGTCTTACCCTCCGCAGATCCCTGAGCTAGGAGCTGGGTAAGACGACCTACTCCTCCTTGGCACGGAGGAGCAGGAGTCTCAATGGCCAAGCTGTTGGGAAAAAGGGGGACATGAACAGCAATACGGAAATGGCAGGCGAACAAGAAGTTCACCAACCTGCCACAGCCTTGCTGACTGAATCCCTAAACAGAGAGGGATCCAGAACCGTATGCTGCACCAAAACATAAGAAGGTCCCAACAGGACAACATACAACAACACACACATAATGACATCAACATGGCAAGAATACTTTTATGACCACAGGGGTGGCTCTCACAGGCAGGTCAAATACACAGGAGGCTGCTCCAGCTAGCAGGGCTGAAGCAACCTACTGAACCATGCAAAACACTCAGGCTTTATAGGCCAAGAAGCCACACCCACAGTCAGACACACCCAGTGACATCACACACACACTGGGAAGGGAGTTAACCCTTCCAGCACCACAGAAGGGAAAACACCAACTTAAAGGGGAAGTGCACACAATACATAAACACAAGTGCACACATACACACAGACACCTAACATAGAGGTTGCTAGGTGCAACCGCATGCAACTGCAGCAAGCTGCCTAGCCACGCTCAGGCTGCTGCTGCACATACACATGAGACAAACAGTTGCCCGCGGCAACCACAAGTTAGGCCACACGCCAGCGGCCCTCACCTGTGGTTTTAACCCACACGAAACCGCAGGCAACCGCATGCGGTTAGAGAGTCACGGTCATAGCCATGGCCGTGACAGTGAAAAGGTCCAACATCAGGTGATAAGTGTCTGATTGATGGGGGACTGACTGCTGGGACCCCCATGACCAAGGGAACGTGGTCTTAAGACCCTTGTGTACATAGATTGACGGTCATGTAATTGAATGTCTCAGGACCACTTTTTCATGACCAGTGGGTGTTCCAGTAGTCAGACCCCAGCAATCTGATATTTATCACCTATCCTGTAGCTAGGCGATAGGTCATTATGGTAGGACAACCCTTTTAAATATACTGTAGATTATGTGCAATTTGAGGAGGTTACGATTTTGGTAAATTTCATGCCAGACATTTATGCTTAAAGGGGTTAAAGGGTTTGTCTCACTTCAGTAAATGGCATTTATCATGCAGTTAATACAAGGCATTTACTAATGTCTTGTGATTGTCCATATTGCCTCCTTTCCATCACATTATTCACAGCACGTATCCGTGGTTATTACCACCGTGTAATCCAGCAGCGGTGGCCGTGTTTACACACTATAGGGAAAGGCTGGAAGTGAGCATAGGCCAACACCTTTACCTATAGTGTGCAAGCACGGCCACCACTACTGGATTACACGGTGGTGATAACCACGGATACGGGCTGTATATAATGTGATGGAAAGGAGGCAATATGGACAATCACAATATATTGTAGTAAGTGCATTGTAAGTGCATGCCAGTAAGTGCATGCCAGCGAACACATGCGGGCTGGCATCTTGACTCACAAGTCCGGCGATGCACAGGTAAACCCTTACCTGTGCCTGTGCCGCGTGCTGGTCGGAAATCAAATGCGGTCACCAGATCAGGCAGTTCCGAGAACAGCCACCAGGGGCCTTCATCGTGCTGTTCTCGGAACTGCCTGCTCCCGGTGACCGCATTTGTTTCAGACCGGCTCCCGGCACAGGTAAGGGCTTACCCTGGCGAACACTGCGAACTGGCCATCACTGCCTCTAATAGAGCAGTCCTATCCTTGTCTGTAATGTGGAGAATAATAGGACATGTTCTATCATTTTGCAGAACAGCCATGCGGACATACAGACACAGAATGCACACAGAGTCTTTTTTTTTTTTTTTTCGGCCCCATTGAAGTGAAGGGAAAGGTACGGACATGGAAAAAAAATAAGTTTGCGTGCCAGAGCCCTAAGGTGGGCCCACAGAATCAGTTACACCCGTGGGCCCTAAGTACCCCAGTCCGACACTGTGTATATCACACTTTAGAGGAGATAGCATCACTGTCTTAAAAGAATCAATAGCTATCACATCTGTAAATCTTAAGAAAAGTGAGTTTCGCCCATTCAGACAACAATCTTTTGTTTAAGGGGCTGTGTTATTGATCCTTACAGCAATTATCGACAGCATAAGAATGGGTTTTAGTTATAGTAAGCCGTTTCCTCAAAGAGCATCGTCTGACTTATGAAACCTTTCACTCCGCAGCAGTTGTCTGCACGCCATGAACTATTAAAGACTATAAATATAATAGCAGACTGCAGTAGCAGATTAAACTTTAATCCCTTATCTTTAAATGTCACCCTGTGCCGATGATGTTTCTTACCAGGTCGCCATTTTTTAAGCTTTAAAGATCATTAAAGTCAGTCTAGTAATGGTGTCTATGTGGAAAATATCCCCCCCTTCCTTACTCCAATTGTTCATAAAACTAATTCAATACAATATCATAACAAGCTAGCAAGCTTTGACAGGCCGCAATTCACATCACAATCACTGGATGACTGCACATAGAAACATATAGGATGGACATCTCATGGCACAGTATTGTGAAATCATTTTTTTGTTTTTGTTTTTAAAGTAGTTCCTCTTGTGTTTCACATCTCAGGAAATGTTGATCTAAGAGAAGAAAGTAAGGAAGGACACATCTTTCCAATACTAGGCTATGACTTTCCTTATACAGGTCCTTCTAAAAAAATTAGCATATTGTGATAAAGTTCATTATTTTCTGTAATGTACTGATAAACATTAGACTTTCATATATTTTAGATTCATTACACACCAACTGAAGTAGTTCAAGCCTTTTATTGTTTTAATATTGATGATTTTGGCATACAGCTCATGAAAACCCAAATTTCCTATCTAAAAAAATTAGCATATTTAATCCGACCAATAAAAGAAAAGTGTTTTTAATACAAAAAAAGTCAACCTTCAAATAATTATGTTCAGTTATGCACTCAATACTTGGTCGGGAATCCTTTTGCAGAAATGACTGCTTCAATGCGGCGTGGCATGGAGGCAATCAGCCTGTGGCACTGCTGAGGTGTTATGGAGGCCCAGGATGCTTCGATAGCGGCCTTAAGCTCATCCAGAGTGTTGGGTCTTGCGTCTCTCAACTTTCTCTTCCCAATATCCCACAGATTCTCTATGGGGTTCAGGTCAGGAGAGTTGGCAGGCCAATTGAGCACAGTAATACCATGGTCAGTAAACCATTTACCAGTGGTTTTGGCACTGTGAGCAGGTGCCAGGTCGTGCTGAAAAATGAAATCTTCATCTCCATAAAGCTTTTCAGCAGATGGAAGCATGAAGTGCTCCAAAATCTCCTGATAGCTAGCTGCATTGACCCTGCCCTTGATAAAACACAGTGGACCAACACCAGCAGCTGACATGGCACCCCAGACCATCACTGACTGTGGGTACTTGACACTGGACTTCAGGCATTTTGGCATTTCCCTCTCCCCAGTCTTCCTCCAGACTCTGGCACCTTGATTTCCGAATGACATGCAAAATTTGCTTTCATCCGAAAAAAGTACTTTGGACCACTGAGCAACAGTCCAGTGCTGCTTCTCTGTAGCCCAGGTCAGGCGCTTCTGCCGCTGTTTCTGGTTCAAAAGTGGCTTGACCTGGGGAATGCGGCACCTGTAGCCCATTTCCTGCACACGCCTGTACACGGTGGCTTTGGATGTTTCTACTCCAGTCTCAGTCCACTGCTTCCGCAGGTCCCCCAAGGTCTGGAATCGGTCCTTCTCCACAATCTTCCTCAGGGTCCGGTCACCTCTTCTCGTTGAGCAGCGTTTTCTGACACACTTTTTCCTTCCCACAGACTTCCCACTGAGGTGCCTTGATACAGCACTCTGGGAACAGCCTATTCGTTCAGAAATTTCTTTCTGTGTCTTACCCTCTTGCTTGAGGGTGTCAATGATGGCCTTCTGGACAGCAGTCAGGTCGGCAGTCTTACCCATGATTGCGGTTTTGAGTAATGACCCAGGCTGGGAGTTTTTAAAAGCCTCAGGAATCTTTTGCAGGTGTTTAGAGTTAATTAGTTGATTCAGATGATTAGGTTAATAGCTCGTTTAGAGAACCTTTTCATGATATGCTAATTTTTTGAGGTTGGAATTTTGGGTTTTCATGAGCTGTATGCCAAAATCATCAATATTAAAACAATAAAAGGCTTGAACTACTTCAGTTGGTGTGTAATGAATCTAAAATATATGAAAGTCTAATGTTTATCAGTACATTACAGAAAATAATGAACTTTATCACAATATGCTAATTTTTTTAGAAGGACCTGTATATCTCTGTGCTCATTGAAAAGCCTGAAGAAGGGCTCTGTCCCAAATGTTGCTACTTGCTACTACCTCTTATCTTGTAAAACTCTGATGAAATGAATAAAGTTAATTCATTAACTGCAAAATAGTCAGGACTCAGGGATACATGTGTAACGTAATGAACAGATGAGCTTTATTATCACCTATTGTGAATGATGGATCCTGTGGTATCTATATAGAGGTGATATCTAACATTATAATTTTGCCTGTGATGACAATGAAATGGCTATTGAAAAGTAATCTGTATAGAGCAGGAAGTCTTAACATGTTATTAGGCATACTGGTCAGTGCAAAAACTGCTACATTATATATATATATATATATATATATATATATATACTATATATATACTGTATATATATATATATTTTTTTTTGCAAGGATAAAATATTATATATTTATTTTTACATAGATAATGACATGAAAAACAAATCACTAAAAATTCAAAAAATATTTTAGTATAAAAATGTGATTTAATCTATATTTCATTTATCTATTTAATATAATCTAATAGAGATGATAGATTCTTTTATATGCAATATATCTATTTTTACCGTATTTTTCACCCTATAAGACGCACCGGCCCATAAGACGCACCTAGGTTTTAGAGTAGGACAATAAGAAAAAAATATTTTTCATTAGACCATATTAACCACTTCAGCCCCGCTAGGTGAAACCCCCTTCATGACCAGGCCACTTTTTACACTTCGGCACTACACTCCTTTCACCGTTTATCGCTCGGTCATGCAACTTACCACCCAAATGAATTTTACCTCCTTTTCTTCTCACTAATGGAGCTTTCATTTGGTGGTATTTTATTGCTGCTGACATTTTTACTTTTTTTGTTATTAATCAAAATATAACGATTTTTTTGCAAAAAAATGACATTTTTCACTTTCAGCTGTGAAATTTTGCAAAAAAAACGACATCCATATATAAATTTTTCGCTAAATTTATAGTTCTACATGTCTTTGATAAAAAAAAATGTTTGGGCAAAAAAAAAATGGTTTGGGTAAAAGTTATAGCATTTACAAACTATGGTACAAAAATATGAATTTCCGCTTTTTGAAACGGCTCTGATTTTCTGAGCACCTGTCATGTTTCCTGAGGTTCTACAATGCCCAAACAGTATAACTACCCCACAAATGACCCCATTTCGGAAAGTAGACACCCTAAGGTATTCGCTGATGGGCATAGTGAGTTCATAGAACTTTTTATTTTTTGTCACAAGTTAGCGGAAAATGATGATGATTTTTATTTTTATTTTTTTCTTACAAAGTCTCATATTCCACTAACTTGCGACAAAAAATAAAAAATTCTAGGAACTCACCATGCCCCTCACAGAACACCTTGAGGTGTCTTCTTTCCAAAATGGGGTCACTTGTGGGGTAGTTATACTGCCCTAGCAATTTAGGGGCCCATATGTGTGAGAAGTACTTTGCAATCAAAATGTGTAAAAAATGGCCTGCAAAATCCGAAAGGTGCACTTTGGAATATGTGCCCCTTTGCCCACCTTGGCAGCAAAAAAGTGTGACACATCTGGTATCGCCGTACTCAGGAGAAGTTGGGGAATGTGTTTTGGGGTGCCATTTTACATATACCCATGCTGGGTGAGAGAAATATCTTGGCAAACGACAACTTTTCCCATTTTTTTATACAAAGTTGGCATTTGACCAAGATATTTTTCTCACCCAGCATGGGTATATGTAAAATGACACCCCAAAACACATTCCCCAACTTCTCCTGAGTACGGCGATACCATATGTGTGACACTTTTTTGATGCCAAGGTGGGCAAAGGGGCGCATATTCCAAAGTGCACCTTTCGGATTTCACCGGTCATTTTTTACAGATTTTGATTGCAAAGTTCTTCTCACACATTTGGGCCCCTAAATTGCCAGGGCAGTATAACTACGCCACAAGTGACCCCATTTTGGAAAGAAGACACCCTAAGGTATTCCGTGAGGGGCACTGCGAGTTCCTAGAATATTTTTTTTTTTGTCACAAGTTAGCGGAAAATGATGATTTTTTTTTTTTTTTTTTTTCTTACAAAGTCTCATATTCCACTAACTTGCGACAAAAAATAAAAAATTCTAGGAACTCACCATGCCCCTCACAGAACACCTTGAGGTGTCTTCTTTCCAAAATGGGGTCACTTGTGGGGTAGTTATACTGCCCTAGCAATTTAGGGGCCCATATGTGTGAGAAGTACTTTGCAATCAAAATGTGTAAAAAATGGCCTGCAAAATCCGAAAGGTGCACTTTGGAATATGTGCCCCTTTGCCCACCTTGGCAGCAAAAAAGTGTGACACATCTGGTATCGCCGTACTCAGGAGAAGTTGGGGAATGTGTTTTGGGGTGCCATTTTACATATACCCATGCTGGGTGAGAGAAATATCTTGGCAAACGACAACTTTTCCCATTTTTTTATACAAAGTTGGCATTTGACCAAGATATTTTTCTCACCCAGCATGGGTATATGTAAAATGACACCCCAAAACACATTCCCCAACTTCTTCTGAGTACGGCGATACCAGATGTGTCACACTTTTTTGCAGCCTAGATGCGCAAAGGGGCCCAAATTCCTTTTAGGAGGGCATTTTTAGACATTTGGATCCCAGACTTCTTCTCACGCTTTAGGGCCCCTAAAAAGCCAGGGCAGTATAAATACCCCACATGTGACCCCACTTTGGAAAGAAGACACCCCAAGGTATCCAATGAGGGGCCTGGCAAGTTCATAGAATTTTTTTTTTTTTTCGCATAAGTTAGCGGAAATTGATTTTTTTTTGTTTTTTCTCACAAAGTCTCACTTTCCGCTAACTTAGGACAAAAATTTCAATCTTTCATGGACTCAATATGCCCCTCAGCAAATACCTTAGGGGGTCTTCTTTCCAAAATGGGGTCAGTTGTGGGGTGTTTGTACTGCCCTGGCATTTGAGGGTCTCCGCAATCATTACATGTATGGCCAGCATTAGGAGTTTCTGCTATTCTCCTTATATTGAGCATACAGGTAATGAGATTTTTTTTTTCCGTTCAGCCTCTGGGCTGAAAGAAAAAAATGAACGGCACAGATTTCTTCATTCGCATCGATCAATGTGGATGAAAAAATCTCTGCCAAAAAAAAAAAATGGAGGGGAAAGGCGTCTGCCAGGACATAGGAGCTCCGCCCTACATCCATACCCACTTAGCTCGTATGCCCTGGCAAACCAGATTTCTCCATTCGCATCAATCGATGTGGATGAATAAATCATTGCCGGGATTTTTTTTTTATATATATATATATATATATATACAAAGTGCTTGCCAAAGCATAGGAACGCCGCCTCCTCCTCAGCTCGTATGCCTCGGCAAACGTATCTGTCACTGCAGAGGAGAAAATCCCGTCTTGCAGCGCCGCATACACCGACTTGCGTGTAATCTGACAGCAGCGCAATGCTTCTGTCAGAATGCACATCGGTGCTGCAGCTAGTAGATCGGTTGGTCCACCTGGAAGGTAAAAAGACAAAAAAAAAAGAAAAAACCAGGCCACAACGCAATAATTTTATTAACTTTGGAACAGAACATGTAACTTTAACTTTTGGAACTAAACATTAACCTGTTTGCTTACCTGTTTTTTTTTTTGTTTTTTTTTTACCTTTATAGAACAAACCTCTCCTTCCCCATGGGTCAATGTGCAAAGCGCAAATCGCCCAAAGATGTGGCGAAGTGCGTTATGCACTTTGTCCCATGTAAAAGGAGACGTTTGCAGCAGCTGTGAGTGAATGGGCCCTAATAGCCCTGTGTGCCTATCCTGGTGAGATGTGATCCCTATGCTAGGTGTACCTGTGTGTGGTACTTTCGGAAACACTCCCCTAAGCATAGGGCAGGGTGGTCGGGACAGTCAGGACAGAAATAGCGGGTGTCACGCCTTATTCCACTCCTGCTACAGACACGACATTTTTTTCGGGGTGGCGGTCGGTTTGAGGTACCAGCAACGACACTGGGGAAGTGTCGCTCGTGTAGACGGCTAACTACACTGGTGGATGGGGCCACGGAACCTCCTGGATACAGGAGGTTCGCGATGATCTCTTCCTGAAATTTGAGGAAGGATCCAGTTCTCCCAGCCTTACTGTAGAGAACAAAACTATTGTACAGAGCCAATTGAATTAAATATACAGACACCTTCTTATACCAGCGTCTGGTGCGTCGGGAAACTAAATACGGAGCCAACATCTGGTCATTGAAGTCGACCCCTCCCATGTGGAGGTTATAGTCGTGGACTGAGAGGGGCTTTTCAATGACACGGGTTGCTCGCTCAATTTGTATTGTCGTGTCTGCGTGAATGGAGGAGAGCATGTAAACGTCACGCTTGTCTCTCCATTTCACCGCGAGCAGTTCTTCGTTACACAGTGCGGCCCTCTGCCCCCTTGCAAGACGGGTGCTAACGAGCCGTTGGGGGAAGCCCGCGCGACTAGTTCGCGCGGTACCACAGGCGCCAATCCGTTCTAGAAACAAATGCCTAAAGAGGGCCACACTTGTGTAGAAATTGTCCACATAAAGATGGTACCCCTTGCCGAATAAGGGTGACACCAAGTCCCAAACTGTCTTCCCACTGCTCCCCAGGTAGTCAGGGCAACCGACCGGCTCCAGGGTCTGATCTTTTCCCTCATAGACCCGAAATTTGTGGGTATAGCCTGTGGCCCTTTCACAGAGCTTATACAATTTGACCCCATACCGGGCGCGCTTGCTTGGGATGTATTGTTTGAAGCCAAGGCGCCCGGTAAAATGTATTAGGGACTCGTCTATGCAGATGTTTTGCTCAGGGGTATACAAATCTGCAAATTTCTGGTTGAAATGGTCTATGAGGGGCCGAATTTTGTGGAGCCGGTCAAAAGCAGGGTGGCCCCTGGGACGGGAGGCGGTGTTGTCGCTAAAGTGCAGGAAACGCAGGATGACCTCAAATCGTGTCCTGGACATAGCAGCAGAGAACATGGGCATGTGATGAATCGGGTTCGTGGACCAATATGACCTCAATTCATGCTTTTTTGTCAGGCCCATGTTGAGGAGGAGGCCCAGAAAAGTTTTAAATTCGGAAACTTGGACTGGTTTCCACCGGAAAGGCTGGGCATAAAAGCTTTCCGGGTTAGCGGTGATAAATTGTGTGGCATACCTGTTTGTCTCTGCCACGACTAAGTCTAAAAGCTCCGCAGTCAAGAACAGCTCAAAAAATCCCAGGGCCGAATCGATCTGAGCTGTCTCAACCCGAACTCCAGACTGGGCGGTGAAAGGGAAAACTACGGGTGCGGCTGAAGTTGGGGACTGCCAATCAGGGTTTGCCAGCACCTCTGGGATTCTAGGGGCTCTACGGGCACGTCTTTGCGGTGGCTGCGACGGGGTCACTACTGCACGTGCCACCGTACCAGCTTCAACTGCCCTTCTGGTGCTCGCTACTTCACCAGGTTGTACGGCAGTGCTGGTACTAGGTCCAGGAAGGGCTGGGCTGCTGGTGTATGCCTCACCACGTAATCCGACAGCACCAGCCCCACTCTGCTGCTCTTGAAGCGGATCCTGCGCAACCTGCGGTCTAGCGACACGGGGCCGGGTACGCCTGGTGCTATCAGGGACCTCAGCCTCCTCGTCCGAACTTTGGGTCAGAGAGCCACTGCTTTCTACAGGTTCGTATTCTGACCCGCTGGATTCATCAGATGAGGGTTCCCACTCCTCATCCGACTGGGTCAGAAGCCTGTAGGCCTCTTCAGAAGAATACCCCCTGTTAGACATGTGGGCAACTAAATTTCGGGGTATTCCCTGAGACTACCCAAGAAAAAAAAAGCAAGCCTGTCTTACAAATGGGAGGCTAGCGAAGTACCGGAGGCTGCTGCGGTTGATAAAAAATATCAAAACTGATTTTTTTATCGCCGCAGTGCGTGTAAAGTGAATGTGCAGTGATCAAAAAAAAATATTTTTTTTGTCACTGCGGTGGGGCGGGTGTGGGCAAACGCACGTGTGGGCGACCGATCAGGCCTGATCGGGCAAACACTGCGTTTTGGGTGGAGGGCGAACTAAAGTGACACTAGTACTATTATAGATCTGACCGTGATCAGTTTTGATCACTTCCAGATACTATAAAAGTACAAATGCTGATTAGCGATACGCTAATCAGCGAATAACGGACTGCGGTGCGGTGGGCTGGGCGCTAACTGATCGCTAACTACCTAACCAAGGGACCTAAACTATACCTAAAACCTAACGGTCAATACTAGTGAAAAAAAAAAGTGACAGTTTGCACTGATCACTTTTTTCCTTTCACTAGTGATTGACAGGGGGGGATAAAAGGGGTGATCAAAGGGTTAATTGGGGTGATCTGGGGGCTAAATGTGGTGTGGTGGGTACTAACAGTAATGATGTGCTCCTCTGCTCCTCTGCTGGAACCAACCGACCAAAAGAAGGAGCAGAGGAGCACAGCAGCCATATAACCCCATCATATTTACTAATATGTGGGGTTATATGGCTGCTGATTGGTTTTTTTAAAAATCAGCAGCCTGCCAGCCAATGATCGTGGCCGGCAGGCTGCTGACGAAATACTCTTCTGTGAAATGCCGGCCCGCGATGCGCATGCGCGGGCCGGCTGTGACGTAATCTCGCGTCTCGCGAGAGGACGCGCCGATGCGTCCAGGAGGAACTAAACAACCACCTCCCGGACGCATCGGTGCGTACAGCGGTCGGGAGGTGGTTAATCAGACCTCAGCTGACAACCTCAGTTCAATCCTATTCCCAATCAGACCCCACAATGTTAATAAGACCCCAATAAAACCTCAGATCAGACCCCCAATCAGATCTCAGCTCAGACCTCAAAGTGTACGACCCCCAATCAAACCTCAGATAAGAGCCCTAATATAAATGAGACCACCATTCAGACCTCAGATCAGCCCCAATGCTTCTTATCATGAGCCTCCATGCCTCTTATTAGTCTCCTATACTCTTATCAACCCCCAGCAGCCTATCAGCCCCCAGCAGCCTATAAGCCCCCAGAAGCCGCTCATTAGCCCCCCAGCCTCTCATTAGCCCCCCAGCCTCTCATTAGCCCCCAAGCCTCTCATCAGCCCCCAGCCTCTTCTAAACCCCCTAGCCTTTCATCAGCCCCCAGCCTCTCATTAGCTCCCCATCCTCAGCTCTCATATTTCCGTACACAGGAGCAGGCAGTGTGAAGACTTAGAGGCAGAGCAGGCATGTGTGAGATTGTGAAACAGCCCTCATTATTCACTGTTTGTGTATAATTGTCATTCTGAGTTTTGACCACAAGAGGCCGCTGTTTCCCCACACTGCTAACAGACTGCAAGCTTTTGCATATTCATAGGAGGTGGAGCTGAGCTGCAAAACAAGAAACAGGAAGCAGGAGAGCAGACATGTTGCAAAGACTGTGTGTAAACAGAATCTGCTCGCATCCAGGGTGTCAGTGCGTCCTAGAGTTTCAGGAACTGCAGCTGAATGAGGATTATCACCGTCCAAGACATCCTGTCCGGAGGAAAAGGAATTGTTTTTCAGGAAGGCTGATAGGAGCTTAGGAACGGAGAGCTGCCTAACCTGCAGTACCTCATAGTTGCTGAAAGGACTTGTTGTTGTTCAGTTGAAAGGCATCATCGGATACAGATCAAGACCTGGGTCAGTAATATCGTGCACGCACCTCCTAGTGTTTTTTGGTGCCTAAAGATTAGGCCTGTGGTTAGTCAGTCATGGTCATTGCAGTGTATCAGGCCAAAAGTGTTGCTACCGTTAGTACAAGGACTCTGTTACTTAAAGAGACATTACATACTGAGAGAATTCTCCCATGACTACAAACCCGTTTAGTGTCTTCGTTCAGGAAGTAACATTCAAACACGTGTTACCAGTTATGTAAAGGAGAGGGGGGAAATATTGTCTAGAAGTGATACGTTTGTAAGCTGCTGTGCTGTACCGCAGATGACCCCGAACTAAGCATATACACATTCGTTTGTGTTCTGTATATGGTAATAACAGGTACGGTGGGACAGTTCTAGTTCTGTAGTTCTGTAGGCAAATTACGGCAAACTGCATCGGTATCCACCAAGGGGCATCTTGCTGTGCAGCACAGGGGTTGTCAGCTGCAGCTGAGTGCATGTAACCTTATCCTTTGTTCACAGCATATTGAGGTTTTGTTTAATACCCTGTTACAGTAAAAATAAAACTGTTTCACAAAACCTGGTGTCAGAGTAGATTTTCTCGTTCGTGACTTCGCTGTATCCTGGGGAGCCTACCCCGATACACGGCTTACACATGTGTGGCAGGAAAGCCTGCTCCGCCTCTCATCTGCCTGCTCCCACCAACATTCCCACTGCTGGCCGGTCCCTATTATCCAGCCCCAGAAAGGGTCTCTGTCACCAGTCTCTATCACCGGATAATAGCTACCGTACACCCTATCCCCCAGCGCATGCCGTGGCCGGTCCGCATCAGCAAGCATGCGCTGCAGCTGCCGGGCTCTCCTCTTTTCTTCAGGTATGTATGGTGCATCGCAGGCTGCTGTTCCCATGCAGCACAGCCTGCGATGTACCGGGCATAATACATTACACCACACAATTTAAATGTCTTTGTCCTGTATTCACCCCATAAGACGCACTAGCGTTTTCCCCATTTTAGGGGGAAAAGTTAATCTTATGGGGTGAAAAATACGGTAGATTATTTTCTTTTCACACGATCCCTTTAAAGTAAGCGTGTTACCCAATTTTTTTTTTTGCCAGTTAAAACCATCTTTATTTAGTCACAAGGTTGTGGGGGTAAATAATCTAGACAACCAGTGGTGCAAGGTCTATCTCATTAACAGCTGGTCTGTAGCTGATACATAGAATATGCCCCGAAGCTATATCTAAGCAGCAGGGGCCAGGAGCAGACCGTCATACACGCTGCTGTTAAAATGCTCAGACCTTATAAGATATTAATGCAAAGACCCTATCTGATCTAGGGCTGCATATCTAAGTACTGGTACAGCTCTGCTAGGTATGGCTGGTTGTCTAGATTGGTTGGGTTATAGGTTGGCCCATAGGGTTTATGGTGACTCTTACCCTGTGGCTAGGACAATAATACCTGCCCAGCCTGGTGAACAACGGCATTGTAGGGCAGTAACAAAGTGTAGTTTTATTTATTTATTTACCCCCACAACATTGTGACTAAATAAAGATTTTTGTTTTGGTCCTTTTTTTCTAATCTGTTTTTATTTTCAGATTTTTTAATTTTATTTCCTGAAAATTATTATGGAAGTGGCCATCTTACCTGAGCTGTTCTTAACAGCATTTACACAGCATTAAAAAATATTGCTTTACGGCAGCCCCATGGGCCATAGACACAATGAAGGGAACCTCATTGACTTCTATGAGAAAGTTTTCTAGGCCTGCTCTGTGACCTGTGCAGCGGTCATTGTACAAGGAAAGAATAGATGAGCTCTGACAATCACCTATTGTGAATGGTGGATCTGGTCTTATCTATACACAGAGGTGATTAGAATGAGTTAACTGCAGTAAAATGATCTGTAGAAACCAACCAAGAAGTGATGCAAACTATAAGACATAGTGGCCAGTGCAAAAACCGCAACATTTTTTGTTTTAGTTTAAATATAAAAAGTGACATGGAAAATAAAAATTTACAACATCAAAACATTATTATAAAATATGTTAAAAAAAAGTTATTTAAACAGGTCATTTTCTGATGGCACACTCCCTTTAAGGGAGCTGAAATATAAGATATTGGGGTAGGGATGGCTGAAAACTTCCATCTTTTTTCTAGTGGTTATTATAAAAATATATTTGATCAAAAACCAATCAAATTCCTACTGGATTTCATTGATTTTAATTAATTTACAGTGGAACTGTATTTTAAACATTTCTTTAATAAATCTTGCATTTCCACCTTTCAGTGCCATACTGTATTAACTACTAAAGAAACACAGAAACCAGTCATTTGTATAGCCAGAAGTCAGCAATATAATAGATTATTAATAATTCAAAGAAATGTTGAATATATATTGATTTAATTAGAAAGTGTGGTATGAAATAATGAGGATCAGAGGGCTTGGAAGATGGATTATAGTTACTTATTTAAAATGAAGACTCAAGCAATATATGAAGAATGAGGTCTAGAAAGCTTAATTTAAAGAGCATATTAGTTTTCAACTGGGAGTGCAAAAAAATATTTGTATTAATATTTTCCTTTTCTTTTTGTAAGCATAAGGCGGATGATCTAGGTTTGGTTTTGTAGAATTGTGGGATGAAACATCTGAACTCGATTTTCCTAAAACTTCATTCCAATATTGGACGGAGCAGGAGCTCCATACAGCATTAGAATGTATTGGCTCCGATGAGCCGGAGTTATTGCTTTGCGAAGTCTCGTGAGACTTTGGGTAATAACGTCATAAATTAATATGTACTGTAAAAAACAATTTCCCGAACTCGGGTTCAGTTCCAAGATATCACTTGGAACTGAAACAGGTGTATCCCTTCCTCACCAATGCCACACCCATAAATTTTGTGGTGTTAGCACAGCAAAGTCTCAAGTAACAGAGCAACTAACCATTGCACCGCCATCTGCACCAGAAATATGCCTAATTTAAGCGTATTTCAGCTTAGTAAATGACCCTCTTAATGTCTTTTGTGTCTATGGTCCATGTGGCTGCTGTAAGACATATCTCTAAACAGAAGCATAACATATACAGAAAATAAAAAACATCTGCAATGGGAAAGTAGAAGTAAAGAGAAATATAGTAATATGATTGATTATCTGGTTCTAAATTGCAAAAGAAAAATATGAGTAGGTGACACATTCCTTTTGAGAAATCTTAATTTCATAGTAATTGTTCTTTGTTATTGTTGGGCGAGCATGCTCGGCCAAACACAAATTTTAGTCAGGCATCTCAAGGCTCGGCACATAGCGGTGTTCGGGCGAATACCGGGTGTGCTCAAGCGTGATGCTCGAGTCTCCTCCCCACAGGTTTGTTGCCTGCTACGCAGTCAATAAACGTGCAGATGAGTACTGCCATTCACTGTAATGCCATGTTGGTTACTAGCATTATAGTGATTGGCTGGCTAGAACGCGTCATCGGGTGCTATATAGCACCTGATGACACGTGTTCGGCTCAGTGTTAGTCAGGGAGAGCTGAAGAGCAGAAGGGAGAGATAGTGTACGGAGTGAAATAGGAATATTTTAGCTTTTATACTTGTTATAGACCCAAAAGTCCTTTTAAGCCCTTTCACTTAGTGCATAGGCTTTATGAGTGTAGGAGTCCCACTACCTAAACAATTGTACCACAATGTGAATGAGGACCTCCTTTATGTGATATATAGGTTGTATCGGAGTGCCTCTTCCTTGTAATTTTTGGCAGCATTTGCGCTTTATATACAAGTAAATATACAGGAAAGAATGTTCGGTTTTGTGCGTATTATTGTCAGTAAAAAGTGTCGTACTACTCAGACAACATCTTTCCCACCAGTGACCTGGGAGTCCAAGATGCATCCAGACATCCTCCCCATGCTGTTCACAAGTGGTGTTTCCATCAATTTCTGACCTTTTCATGTGAACTAGACACCCTCCCCTCTTCAGAGCAGGGGGTGCCTTGTTTAATTCTCGGCATCCCGAGGTGTTCTACTCGAGCACCCAAGCACTTTTGTGCTCGACCAACACTATTCTTTGGGTTTTCAGAAACTTCTCCATAAACATTATAATAATGATCTTTATGAAAATTAATGACTGCCGTATCTACTTACATCTTTCGAAAATTAGAATGCTTAGCAAGAATGTAGAGAGCAGTTAGTGATTTTTGCATTCCAAAAAATTGCAGGCTCATTAGAGCATTGCCCTCACAAGGCTCTCAGTTATCTGAATTATTGTCACTTCCTTACAGATGCCTTGGCAGAAGAGAACATATGAATAACTTATGCTAGACTAAAGGGGTTTGTCCAGGGTTTAAATAAAAATCATTGCTGCTTTCCTTTTAAAACTGTCACAAATTAGTGGTTTTACATCTCAGCCCGATTAACATAAGATAAGCTGTTATGCAAGCGGCTATACCCTGGAGGAGCGTGGCTAAGTAACTACCTGGTCTTCACTAGAGCCGCTGATGGTGAGGATAGGCTTGGGTCATTAGAGTAGTTACCAGGTACCACTCTAGAGCAATCCCCTGGTCAATGACAGCTGACCAGCGGGTCAATGATACCGGTGCAAGCACCGAGGGGAAAGACTTAGTCAGGAAGTCTGGAATCAGGGCAGGAAGTGATCGAGCAAGGTCCGCAATCAAAGTCCAAGGTCAGAGGCAGGCGGCAATCAACCAAAATCCGCTTAATCGAGAAACACGGTCCAGTACACAGAAAAGCATGAAACTTCCAAACACCTTCACATGAGGAACTAGACTAGCTAAGGTTGCTCAGGAGCCTTTCTAAGGCAGGAACTGCCTTATGTACTTCCTGCAACCCAGCCATAGGCTGGTGAGATAGAGGACGTGTACATGCTGTCTCACAAAAGGAGAAGAAACACGCCCATGCACACCCTCAGGGTCCATTCACACGTCCGCAAGTGTTTTTTTACGGTCTGCAAATTGCAGATCCGCAAAACACAGACACTGGAGGACTGCACATGCCAGGCACTTTAAATAGAAATGCCTTTTCTTGTCCGTGTCTGCAGACAAGAATAGGACATGTTCTATTTTTTTGTGGAACGGAAGTGCAGATGCGGAACAGAAGTGCAGATGCGGACAGCATCTTTTCCGGCCCTATTGAAAATGAATGGGTCTGCACCCGTTCCCCAAAATTGCCGAACGGATGCGGACCCATTCATGCGGACATTTGAATGGATCCTAACAAACAGTACAGGACTCAAGCAGGAAGTAAGCTCTGTCACGGAGCACAGATACAACAGTTTAAGTTACCTGCTGCCCATGCTTGTCAGCACGGCACAAGGCAGCAGGAACGAATGAGGGAGCCCAGCGCCTATGCCCACATGTAGGGCCAGCAATGCAGGCATAGAACGCTAGGCTAACAGAGGCTTAGTTAAAATGGCAAATTCAAACCATGTGCCTAGTGACAACCTATATAAACACTACATAATTGTGAATCTAGGCTAATAAGAAAATAAAACACCAACTTTAGGGATCTACGCATTTTCAGAACAGGAGTGACTTGGGATTGGTAAGGTGAGTATGGCTTCTTAGTTATTTAACCATCAAAATTGGAAAAACACTTTTTAAAATGTCACATTTTGTTTGTTGCTAGCCATGTGTTAGCCATCGGGGGGGGGGGGGGGGTTAACATACACAGAAGTCCATAAAAACTTTCCCCTGGGACATGTACAGGTAAAGCACAGAGACAGAGGATTTTTCTCTCTTCCTGCAGCCTGTCATGTCTCTCAATTCCCACCCTTAAACAATACCAAAGTAACATGGCTAGATGATGTACATGGAGAGATATAGCTATTAGAAAGCTGGTTGGGAATAGCAGCTGCAGCTTTCATTGAAACCTTTTTGTAAGAGCTGTAACTTGCAGTGAATTAGATTCTTGGACTTGTTTAAAAGATTAGATTGTCAGCAGTAGGCTGCAGACCAATAGATTGTAGACCAATGACATATGACCTCCTTCTTCTGCAGCCACACAGCCCCCGAACAATACAGTGTTGTCTTTTCCTTCCCACACAAACACTGTTCGGGATGGTCAGTGGGGAAATAAAATAATCCCGAGGAAAACCTTATATTTGTTCACAGAAGGAAATGACACAGCTGTAATGTTTATTTGCATTATTTATTACTAAGTCATAATTAGAAAAGGTTCACAGAAACCACAGGTCATTTAATGGCAACCTATAATTCTAACATGTTAAACCAAAGGAAAGCAGAAACACCTCTATGAGGCGGATGCCAATTAGTGGCTTTGTTTGTTTGTTTGTTTGTTCAGTTACATCACTTTTATATTTATTCTGCTTGAATGTCCTTTTTTCACATGATTTTACCTCTACTATGACCTAAGCAGTAGACAGATTTACTGCATCTACTGCTGGTTAGTTACAAATGGTAGTACCTAAATTGTACTGTTACGGACATTTAGTACCTTTTATTTGCAACCAAAGGAAATATTTAAAAAAAATTCTAGGAGAATACAGAATTCTCCACACTGATCGACTTTCGTGTAGCACTGTTGATTTGTAAGCATTTTTTTTTGTCAGTCCTAGTCATTTGCTGATCTCACGATGTTTACTTTGACACTACTTAGGGAAGTTTTAGAGTGTTGTAAAATTGTCGGTGGAAAACATTTTAAGCATTGGTAGTCATGGAAACAACATGGTAAGATCAACAGCCTTTAAAAAATAATGTGATATACTAGGAAACAAAACACTTACTTATTGGTTAAAAACTGTCATTAAACTTCATTTATGAAAAAACTGCAAATACATTTTACTTGTTGGAAATTACAGTACGTACATTTACAGTTGGAGCTAATGGATGTAAAGAGCTTGTGTACACCTTAAAGTCAGTTTATAAAGTGTACCTAAACTTTCAACTAAACTTTATTACAACCTATTGTAAATGCTGTGATATGAATATTTTTAATATATTTTTTCTGTTTGTTTTTCGTTTTCCTAGTGAAAACTCAGAATCTGTGCATTTATACACTGCTAACATGGTGCATGGATTGAGAAACCGGGTGGGGCATGGATGGAGGACCTGGGGCATGGATTGAGAAACCGTGTGGGGCATGGACCGAGGACCTGGGGCATGGATTGAGAAACTTCCATTCTGTAGATCAGTGTAGGTCAAAGAGGTGAAGTCTGTATCTATCAGCCATTTATGGTATGATTTGTGGATATGCCTAAATGTCTAAGACGAGATGTCCATTTTAGGCCTCATGCACACGACAGTTTTTTTTCACGGTCCGAAAAAACGGGATCCGTGGGTCCGTGATCCGTGACCGTTTTTTCGTCCGTGGGTCTTCCTTGATTTTTGGAGGATCCACGGACATGAAAAAAAAGTCGTTTTGGCGTCCGCCTGGCCGTGCAGATCCAAACGGATCCGTCCTGAATTACAATGCAAGTCAATGGGGACGGATCCGTTTGAAAATTGAGCCACAGTGTGTCATCTTCAAACGGATCCGTCCCCATTGACTTACATTATAAGTCTGGACGGATCCGCTTGCCTCCGCACGGCCAGGCGGACACCCGAACATAACTTGAAGCGTCCCCATCACCATGGGAACGCCTCTACGTTAGAATATACTGTCGGATATGAGCTACTTCGTGAAACTCATTTCCGACAGTATATTCTAACACAGAGGCGTTCCCATGGTGATGGGGACGCTTCAGGTTAGAATACACTGCAAACTTGGTACAAGACTGCCCCCTGCTGCCTGGCACCACCCGATCTCTTACAGGGGGATATGATAGCACAATTAACCTCTTCAGGTGCGGCACCTAAAGGGGTTAATTGTACTATCATATTCTCCTGTAAGAGATCAGGGCTGCCAGGCAGCAGGGGGCAGACCCCCCCCTCCCCAGTTTGAATATCGTTGGTGGCACAGTGTGTGCCCATCGCCCCCCCCTTCCTCCCTCTATAGTTAAAAATCGTTGGTGGCACAGTGTGTGCCCATCGCCCCCCCCTTCCTCCCTCTATATTTAAAAATCGTTGGTGGCACAGTGTGTGCCCATCGCCCCCCCCTTCCTCCCTCTATATTTAAAAATCGGTGGCACAGTGTGTGCCCATCGCCCCCCTCCATCTCCCCCCCCCCCATCATTGGTGGCAGCGGAGTTCCGATCGGAGTCCCAGTTTAATCGCTGGGGCTCCGATCGGTAACCATGGCAACCAGGAAGCTACTGCATCCCTGGTTGCCATGGTTACTTAGCAATAGTACAATTGTAGAAGATTCATACTTACCTGCCTGCTGCTGCGATGTCTGTGACCGGCCGGGAGCTCCACCTACTGGTAAGTGAAAGGTCTGTGCGGTGCATTGCTAAAGAACTGTCACTTACCAGTAGGAGGAGCTCCCGGCCGGTCACAGACATCGCAGCAGCAAGCAGGTAAGTATGAATCTTCTACTATTGTACTATTGCTAAGTAACCATGACAACCAGGGATGCAGTAGCTTCCTGGTTGCCATGGTTACCGATCGGAGCCCCAGCGATTAAACTGGGACTCCGATCGGAACTCCGCTGCCACCAATGATGGGGGGGGGGGAAGATGGAGGGGGGCGATGGGCACACACTGTGCCACCAACGATTTTTAACTATAGAGGGAGGAAGGGGGGGGGGCGATGGGCACACACTGTGCCACCAACGATTTTTAAATATAGAGGGAGGAAGGGGGGGGCGATGGGCACACACTGTGCCACCAACGATTTTTAACTATAGAGGGAGGAAGGGGGGGGCGATGGGCACACACTGTGCCACCAACGATTTTTAACTATAGAGGGAGGAAGGGGGGGCGATGGGCACACACTGTGCCACCAACGATTTTTAACTATAGAGGGAGGAAGGGGGGGGCGATGGGCACACACTGTGCCACCAACGATATTCAAACTGGGGAGGGGGGGGGTCTGCCCCCTGCTGCCTGGCAGCCCTGATCTCTTACAGGAGAATATGATAGTACAATTAACCCCTTAAGGTGCCGCACCTGAAGAGGTTAATTGTGCTATCATATCCCCCTGTAAGAGATCGGGTGGTGCCAAGCAGCAGGGGGCAGTCTTGTACCAAGTTTGCAGTGTATTCTAACTAGAAGCGTCCCCATCACCATGGGAACGCTTCTGTGTTAGAAAATACTGTCGGAAATGAGTTTTCACGAAGTGAAAACTTAGATCAGAAAAAGCTTTTATGCAGACGGATCTTTGGATCCGTCTGTATGAAAGCAACCTACAGCCACGGATCACGGACACGGATGCCAATCTTGTGTGCATCCGTGTTCTTTCACGGACCCATTGACTTGAATGGGTCCGTGAACCGTTGTCCGTCAAAAAAATAGGACAGGTCATATTTTTTTGACGGACAGGATACACGGATCACGGCCTCGGCTGCAAAACGGTGCATTTTCCGATTTTTCCACGGACCCATTGAAAGTCAATGGGTCCGCGAAAAAAAACTGAAAACGGCACAACGGCCACGGATGCACACAACGGTCGTGTGCATGAGGCCTTACTCTGTTAGAACTTTTCTATCATGCTCTGAGACAGAGAGACAATTGCCAGCTCACTAAAGGCTCAGGCTGCATGCTACCCATAGAATTCAAGGGAAGGGGGAGGAGGAGTAAGTTGACAGTCCATCTCTCCATCTTGGAGAATGTTAACTTGGGAGGAGAGAGTAAAAGAGCTGATAAGTGGAGAAATAGGCATTTTTCAGATATGATATATTACAGAGTTTCTTATATTGACCCATAATATTGATTTAGGGCTCATATACATGTCTGTAAGTGTTTTGCGGTCCGAAACAAAGATCCAAACAAAGAAAATGTCCTATACTTGTTCCCGAAATGTACACAAATTGGATATGTTCTATTCTTTTGCAGGGCCACAAAACAGACTTACGGATGTGGAAACACCCACTGAGATGAATGGGTCCACATCTGACCCACAAAAATGTGGATTGGATTTGGACCAAAACTACAGCCTTGTGCATGAGCCCTTAAGCAAAGTTGTGTGAGAAGTTAGTGACTGTTTAGATTCTACCATAGGGTTAGAGATTTCTCAAAGAAACAATTGCATCATGCTTTCTCCTCCTGTACCATTTAATATTATACATTCCACAAATGGATTATAGTCAATTTTGCACAGAGTCCTTTAGTTTCTATGCCAATGCAAATTTTGGGAGCAAGATTAGTAGAGCAAGAGGTATTGTAAAAAAAAAAGAAGAAAAAAAAAGAATCAATCTATATTTTCCTAGGCTTGTGCTTTGCTTGCTTTTATAGGAAATAGAATCTGACAAAGAACACACAGGGGGTCATTTATCAGACTGGAGTAAAGTAGAACTGGCTTAGATGCCCATAGCAACCAATCAGATTCCACTTTTCATTTTAGACAGCCCCTTTTAAAAAATAAAATAAGGAATATGATAAGTTGCTATGGTCAACTAAGCCAGTTCTACTTTATACCACTTTGATAAAAAAAAAAAAAACATAGTTGCTACCTCAATTACTACTGCTGTTATATAGGGCAATGATGGCAGCTTAATTAATATTGTGCATATATGTCTGGGTGAAGTAGAACAGCAAGAAGCACTTGTCCTAAAAGATCATACAACAAATGTGTAATGTCAGTAGGTAGGTACGGACACGGACAGTGAGCCCTAACTAGAACCCCGTCCCCTTTCCCTGCCTACTTGCAGTGCAAGCTCTAAGCAGCATGTCCACAACTGGTCGAAGTTCCCTACTCTGCTAAGGTGCGAGACAAACAACACAAGGAGACAAAAAGAAAGCAGAGAGAATGAGTTGTACTGAAATGGGTCAGAACCGAGATCAGAACGAGACGGGAAACTCAGTACCAATATGTTAGACAGAGAGTGGTCAAAGGGAGAGGCCGAGATCAACACTAGTAATCCAAAATACGCACTGGTGTATGGCCAGGAAGTGATTTAAATAGAGCACCAAGTCCAGGATCAGAACCTGATGGTCATGACTCGGCACTCCATTAGTCAGAAACACTAGCACATAGGAATAGATCAGCTGAGCAATCAGCCCACTGCTAGTCTCATCCAGCACATGCCTACATGCCTATTGGTAATGACGCTGCCGTGTCACCTGGGGGTGGGGCTTAGCAGCAGGTCTCTCATGGTGCTGCCGCGCTGAAGCTGGAGATCTCACTGCTGTAGCCTGGACAGGTACTAGAGACAAGCAAATTTTGTCAAATTTTATTCGGGTCCAATTCATCTGGATAGACAGTGTGATCCAATTGCCTGGAAAAGTCCCTCTCGCCCTAAAAAAGTTTCCAAAACTCAATCACCTAAGACTCTGAGTCTGATTCTATAGAATCCGTTTTTTAAAAAGGTCAAATTTTGATTCTATAGCATTGATTCGCTCAACTGTACATGTGATATGGTCTCAAGAGATTATTTCTTAACATCTTAAGATCTGGTCAATAAATGCTTAGGCGGAGATTTATCATCTGCTTTGCATTAAAAAGTTGCAAACTGTTTGCGACTTTTTTACTGTGACTTTTAAAAAAATGGTTGCATCTCTTGGCTCGCGCCACCATTGCCACTTTCCTTAAAGAGGGTGTGTCAAGAGTGGTAAGGGGGCATGATCAGCTTCCCCGCCAAATGTATCTTCATTTACACTAGTTTTCTGGTGCAAGCTCTGAGCTGTCGTAGATTTCTGTTTAGGCGCATGGACTCCTGGAGGATGTGCCTAGTTTATAGGCAAATTAGGCACATCCTTCTGCAGTGCAGAGGAGATCAAGACCAGCCAGGAAGGTGCTGGTCTTAATAAATCTCCTGGATGGATGGACCTAACAATAGGTCATGCCATTACCAAGAGACAACCCCATGTTACACCCAGTACTAGCCTGAGGGAGGCAGTGCCAAGCCCAGAGATTCAAAGACGCACAACCACTACAGGTATATCAGAGTGATCCAGATTTCTTAATAAGTTTATGTTTAGAATTTGTCTCAAATTGTCTAGAATTGGTGCAATTTGGAGCAACTAGGGTTTCTACTGTTTTTTTTCAACTTGCTCGGAACCTACTGTAGGTGGGACTTATCAGAGAGGCGTGGAGCATCACAATAAAGGGCCGAGACCTGAGATGCTACATTTTAAGGCACAAATGTGCCCCAATTATGGTGTATAATTCTGTCTCAAATTAATTCAACCAATAGCTGGTACAGACTCAGAGAAAAGTGTCTATCCCTGCACTAGATTTAACATCCAGCCTGAGCCTCTGTGATAAATATATTGCAGGTCTAGACAGACTGTCCGAGCTTCAGACAAGATTAGCAAATCTGGGCCTGTGTTTTATTTTCTTCTGAACTGGTCCTTTAAAGAGCGTTGCAATATGTATTTACACCCTGCATGACATAGTCTATGGTGTTTAAAACATGGAAATCCCATTGTCAGATCTTAAATCATCATATTGTCTATATCTAGAGGTTGAATATATGATATATACAGTTCACCTTGAGGTATCAGAGCATCTGTCAGATGTTCAATTAATATCTCTTTGCTTCTGCTCCTGCCTATATAGTCTCAAGGCATCTTGCTTACCTAAGTCAAGCAAGTTCACAAAGTAGGACAAAATTATATATGACATATCTTATACGGTATGATAAAGCTAGACAGCCGGCCCAGAGAGACATTAATATATGTGCTTTGTAGGGAGGTAAATTTATCTTCAGAAGAATTGTTCTTCTTGAGTTCACTGATGCACATATAAATCACTGACACCAAAGAAAACACATAAGATATATGTGTGTGTATATAAATATATATATATATATATATATATATATATTTATATGCAAAAAAGTGCAGCACTCCAACGCAGCATAAAACAAAGTCTAAATCATTTATTCACCCATGGTGTAGCGACGTTTCGGCTCTACAATTGAGCCTTTCTCTTTGCTTGAGAAATGCCGAAACGTCTCCACACCATGGGTAAATAAATGATTTGGACTTTGTTTTATCCTGCGTTGGAGTGCTGCTCTTTTTTGCATATGATATTTGGGTAAGCTTCAGCCCTCAGAGCGTGCACCCGGCTACTTTATACTGTATCGGTGCTGCCTCCAGTTTTTGTTTTGCTATATATATATATATATATATATATATATATACACACACACATATATATATATATATATTAGTGGGGAGAGTAAGTATTTGATGCACTGAAAGGTCCAGCAGGGTATTGCCGCTGCATCCTTGCACGGTTGGACACTGGCAGCACTGTTTTAATAGTGTCAGAGACACATTTCCAACTGGTAGCACCCATCTGGACCTTAATTTCAAACTACTAGTAATGGTAGCCCATCTCAACCTTGTGCAGGTTTACAATTTTGTGCCTGCTGTCCCTAGACAGCCCTTCAGTTTTGGCCATGGTGGAGAGGTTGGAATGTGATTGATTGAGTGTCTGGACAGGTGTCTTTTATACAAGTAACAAATTCAAACAGATGCAATTAATACAGGTAATGAGTGCAGGGTCGGGGGGCTTCTTATAGAAAAACTAACAGGTCTGTAAGAGCCACAATTCTTGCTGGCTGGTAGGTGATCAAATGCAGATTTCATGCAATAAAATGAAAATTAATTATTTAAAAATCATACAATGTGATTATATATATATATATATATATATATATATATAGATTTAGATTCTGCCTCTCAGATTCTGTTGAAGTGTACCTACGATAAAAATTACAGACCTCTCCATTCTTTGTAGGCGGGAAAACTTGCAAAATTGCCAGTGTGTCAAATACTTATTTCCCTCACTGTATATATGAAGTGCTAGAAGTTATGAATAAATTACTAGTAGTTTTAAATAAAGGTCCAGATGGGTGTTACCAGTTAGAAGTGTGTCTCTGCACGGTCTGCCAGTGTCGCAAGGACACACCGGTAATGTTCTGCTGGGCCTTTTTTCAAACTGCTATCAATTCAGATACTAGATACTAACCCACTACCCAAATACCAAAAGGAGTACATGTCTATTAAAGACAAGGGATTAAATGTGTTTTCTTATACCCAAAAGGTGCATGATTTCCTGTCTGTGGAGGCACCGATAACACAGATCATCCATACACTACCCAAAACACATAAGATTGTAAACCCACTCCCACTGCCACCTATAGGACTCGCAATTACAACCTCTAGTCCGAAGATTGCCAGGATACATCCGGGATACTATGGATGTATTAAGGGCTCTACATGACAAAAAATGGGGTTGTGGTTTTTCATTGGATGTAGTCTCATTGTACCCTTCCATATACCATGAATTTGCCATTTTGGCTTTGAAATTTCACCTTCATAAATATAGCAGACACACACCCGAGCTTGTAGATTATCTTTCTGAGGTCACATTTTTTCTCATGACCCGCAATAATTTTTATTTTGATAAGAAATTTTATCTGCAAACAAAGGGTGTGTCAATGGGGGCTAAGTATTCACCTTCCCTTGCTAATATCACAATGGCCTACTGGGAGGAGCGGTATATTTTTTCTGTTGGGAATCCGTTTATGGAGGCGGTGGTCCGCTATGGCAGATACATCGACAATATGCTCATTATATGGGGCGCCGGTGTGTCTGCCAAACCAGATTTTGTCGACTATGTTAACGACAACCCTTATAATAATAAATTTGTACATTTTGTTGTTCCCCATACTGTCGTTATTTTAGTCCTTATATTGAACGGTATACCGGATTGCAATATTTGCACAGAAACATTCTGCAAACCAATTTCGGGTAATATCATACTGAAGTCTACTAGTCATCACCCCAGACATACAATTAGGCCATTCCAATAGGTGAATTCACCCGTGCACGTAGAAATTGCAGTACTGATGCGGCTTTTATACGGGAATCTCAGACTATTTGGAAAATGAGAGGCTACCCTAATTGGATGCTTTACAGAGCTCACCGTATAGCAGGAAGAATTTGCTGTTTAAAACCAATACTGTTAAACCTGATATTAGTTATGACATCCGTACTAATAATTAATAAAAATAAAAATAAAATAAAAAGGACAGAATCTACGATGATAAAATAGACAAACCAACCTTAGTCCTTACATACAGCCGGCAGCTTCCTGAAATCCAGCGAGTGGTCAGGAAATATCTTCCGATACTTGATGATGACGATACTTATATAACACTTTGAAAAATGGATGTCGAATTGTCGCGAGGAGGTCCAAAACTCCGGCCAATTCTTTATCTCCATCATTATTCACACGTACTCGATTAAAAATGAAAGTACTGAGATTCAGGGGTTTCACTAAAGGCGGGGGTCATCCCTGCAAGACTTGCAAATATGCAGTTCAAACTACTGAATTTGACAATTCCCCACACACAAGCACGTTTCCCATACGCAATTATATTAATTGTAATACATCGGCGTAATTTACGCCATTAAATGCATCCTATGTGATCTAATGTACGTAGGGAGTACGAGTAGACAATTTAAAACGAGATGGCGCAAACATCTTAATACCAATAGCCTATGTACTTTTGCATTTGAGAAAGTGACGACACTAGCAAGGGGAGGTAACATTAAGAAAAAAAAATCTTGCTACATAAAGCCTTTTGGGTCCTTACTCTGAATGCTAGGTCTCCATTCAGACTGAATCAGAAAAAAGAACTCATGCACTTGTATTAGATGTCGCAATTACCTTTCTGATTTAATAATACTATCTATATCCGGTATGTAATAAGGCTGTTTTGGTGTCAATGGTCATTTTGGGAAGGAATTATTGTGGGGGTAGTTTTGCCCTTCCCCTCTCCTTTCACCCTGTTTTTAAATGTATTAGTTTAAAGTGTGATGGGAATGAGGACCATGTGCACACTATGTGGGTTTGAATTATTATAGAATTAGTCCTAACATCCCCGTGATTTGGGTCGGAGATGTTCTGGATGGAGTTACTTTCTTATAACCAATACATTGTACTATGTGTGCACATGTGTTCTACCTTAGTTTTTAATTCTTTGCAGGGTTAATGTCACTTGTTCGTTGGGTGTAGTTTGTCCATACCAGAAATTGCGGTCTTCTCTGCCCCCACCTCCATTGTTTCACTGGAGGCGGAGGCTTATAAGAGCCGCACATATCGGACAAAACAAAGTGGTCATGAGTAAGAACCTGGTGGTTCGAAACATCAATCTGATGGGAGGTGAAGTCCACTACGTTTTACTTATCATGTGAATATCGGAATAAAGACGCTGCAGCGTTTGATCTGCCCCGTGCTGGAACTTTTTTTGTTATGCTCGTGAAGAGCCGGCCTTGGCTTTATCCATGCACAGAAGAATTGGGTGAGCTGGACTAATACAGGTCCTTCTCAAAAAATTAGCATATTGTGATAAAGTTCATTATTTTCTGTAATGTACTGATAAACATTAGACTTTCATATATTTTAGATTCATTACACACCAACTAAAGTAGTTCATGTTTTAACCCCTTAAGGACTCAGCTTTTTGCAAATCTGACCAGTGTCCCTTTAAGTGCTTATAACTTTAAAACACTTTGACTTATCCAGGCCATTCTGAGATTGTTTTTTCGTCACACATTGTACTTCATGACACTGGTAAAATGAAGTCAAAAAAATTATTTTTTTTGCATAAAAAATACCTAATTTACAAAAAATTTGGAAAAATTAGCAAATTTCAAAGTTTCAGTTTCTCTACTTCTGTAATACATAGTAATACCCCCAAAAATTGTGATGACTTTACATTCCCCATATGTCTACTTCAGGTTGGAATTATTTTGGGAATGATATTTTATTTTTTGGGGATGTTACAAGGTTTAGAACTTTAGAAGCAAATATTGAAATTTTTCAGAAATTTACAAAAACCCAATTTTTAGGGACCACTACAGCTCTGAAGTCACTTTGCGAGGCTTACATAATAGAAACCACCCAAAAATGACCCCATTCTATAAACTACACCCCTCAAGGTATTCAAAACTGATTTTACAAACTTTGTTAACCCTTTAGGTGTTGCACAAGAGTTATTGGCAAATGGGGATGAAATTTGAGAATTTCATTTTTTTGCCTAATTTTCCATGTTAACCCATTTTTTCCACTAACAAAGCAAGGGTTAACAGCCAAACAAGACTGTATCTTTATTGCCCTGACGCTGCCGTTTACAGAAACACCCCATATGGGGCCGTAAACTACTGTACGGCCAGACAGCGGGGCGTAGAGTGAAAGGTGCGCCGTTTGGTTTTTGGAAGCCAGATTTTGCTGGACTGGTTTTTTGACACCATGTCCCATTTGAAGCCCCCTGATGCACCCCTAGAGTAGAAACTCCCTAAAAGTGACCCCATCTAAGAAACTACACCCCTCAAGGTATTCAAAACTGATTTTAAAAACTTTGTTAACCCTTTAGGTGTTGCACAAGATATAATGGAAAATAGAGATACAATTTCAAAATTTCACTTTTTTGGCAGATTTTCCATTTTAATATATTTTTTCAAGTAACAAAGCAAGGGTTAACAGCCAAACAAAACTCATTATTTATGGCCCTAATTCTGTAGTTTACAGAAACACCCCATATGTGGTCGTAAACTGCTGTACGGGCACACGGCAGGGCGCAGAAGGAAAGGAATGCCATACGGTTTTTGGAAGGCAGATTTTGCTGGATTGGTTTTTTTACACCATGTCCCATTTGAAGCCCCCCTGATGCACCCCTAGAGTAGAAACTCCAAAAAAGTTACCCCATTTTAGAAACTACGGGATAAGGTGGCAGTTTTCTTGGTACTAGTTTAGGGTACATATGATTTTTGGTTGCTCTATAATATTACACTTTTTGTGCGGCAAGGTAACAAGAAATAGCTTTTTTGGCACCGTTTTTTTTTTGTTATTTACAACATTCATCTGAAAGGTTAGATCATGTGTTAATTTTATAGAGCAGGTTGTCACGGACGCGGCGATACCTAATATGTATACTTTTTTTTTATTTATGTAAGTTTTACACAATGATTTCATTGTTAAAACAAAAAAAGTTTTAGTTTCTCCATAGTCTAAGAGCCATAGTTTTTTCAGTTTTTGGGCGATTATCTTATGTAGGGTCTCATTTTTTGCGGGATGAGATGGCTGTTTTATTGGCACTATTTTGGGGTGCATATGACTTTTTGATCGCTTGCTATTGCACTTTTTGTGACGTAAGATGACAAAAAATTGCTTTTTTTAAACCGTTTTTATTTTTATTTTTTTATGGTGGTCACCTGAGGGGTTAACTCATGGGATATTTTTATATAGCCGGTCGATACGGACACGGCGATACCTAATATGTATACTTTTTTTTTATTTATGTAAGTTTTACACAATGATTTCATTGTTAAAACAAAAAAGTTTTAGTTTCTCCATAGTCTAAGAGCCATAGTTTTTTCAGTTTTTGGGCGATTATCTTATGTAGGGTCTCATTTTTTGCGGGATGAGATGGCTGTTTTATTGGAACTATTTTGGGGTGCATATGACTTTTTGATCGCTTGCTATTGCACTTTTTGTGACGTAAGATGACAAAAAATTGCCTTTTTTAAACCGTTTTTATTTTTATTTTTTTATGGTGGTCACCTGAGGGGTTAACTCATGGGATATTTTTATATAGCCGGTCGATACGAACACGGCAATACCTAATATGTATACTTTTTTTTATTTATGTAAGTTTTACACAATGATTTAATTTTTGAAACAAAAAAAATGATGTTTTAGTGTTTCCATAGTCTAAGAGCCATAGTTTTTTCAGTTTTTGGGCGATTATCTTATGTAGGGTCTCATTTTTTGCGGGATGAGATGGCTGTTTTATTGGCACTATATTGGGGTGCATATGACTTTTTGATCGCTTGCTATTGCACTTTTTGTGACGTAAGATGACAAAAAATTGCTTTTTTTAAACCGTTTTTTTTTTTTTTTTTTTACGGTGGTCATCTGAGGGGTTAACTCATGGGATATTTTTATAGAGCCGGTCGATACGGACACGGCGATACCTAATATGTATACTTTTTTTTATTTATGTAAGTTTTACACAATGATTTAATTTTTGAAACAAAAAAAATGATGTTTTAGTGTTTCCATAGTCTAAGAGCCATAGATTTTTCAGTTTTTGGGCGATAATCTTGGGTAGGGTCTCATTTTTTGCGGGATGAGATGCCGGTTTGATTGGCACTATTTTGGCGTACATGCGACTTTTTTGATCACTTTTATTACCTTTTTTGGGAAGTAAGGTGGGCATAATTTAAATTTTCTCATAGTTTTTATTTTTTTATTTTTATGGCGTTCACCGTGCGGGGAAAGTAACATGACCGTTTTATAGATCAGGTCGTTACGGACGCGGCGATACCAAACATGTGTAGGGAATTTTATTTTTTTCATTTTTAATTAGTGATAAATGTGTTTTTTGATTTTCACTTTTTTTTCACTTTTTCTTACTTTTTTTTGGACCCAGACCCACTTGGTTCTTGAAGATCCAGTGGGTCTGGTGTCTGCATAATACAGTACAGAACCTATATAGGGTTCTGTACTGTATTTTACTTACACTGAATAGATCTATGCTTTCAGCAT